>NW_025048139.1:300000-460230 GCF_018831695.1 Puntigrus tetrazona
AGACACCTGTAAAGGCAGAGCGTCCTTGAGTTCCTGCTCCTTCTTGAGATAAAAGCCTTCCTTAGAGTGAAAAACCTTCTATCTGAGGGCCTATTCTTTACAGAAAATACTGGAGCTTGTGCTGTGCTCTGTCAGGGAAAATTGGACACCTTCACAGCAAATTGACAAGCTGCGTGCAAATCCCCACACCACGTGTCAAGGCAGACTTCCTTGAGTTCCTGCTCTAACCTACTTGGAGATAAAGCCTTCTTAAAGTGAAAAACCTTTTATCAGGTGGCCATTTCTTTACAGAAAATACTGGAGCTTGTGCTGTGCTCTTTCAGAGGAAAAATTGGACAGCTTCACAGCAGATTGACAAGGAGGCAGACTTCCTTGAGTTCCCTGCTTTAACCTACTCAGAGTTAAAAAGCCTTGTAGTGTGAAAAACCTTTAACAATTGGCCATTTCTTTACAGAAAATACTGGGCCATTGCTGTGCTCTGTCAGCGAAAATTTGACACCTTCACAGCAAATTGACAAGCTGTGTGAAATCCACCTGCGTGTCAAGAGTAGACTTCCTTGAGTTCTGCTTAATCCTAATCAGGTTAAAAGCTTTTTGTAGCGTGAAAAAGCTTTTATCAGGTGGCCATTTCTTCTGTGAGGAAAATACTGGAGCAATGCTGTGCTCTGTCAGGAAAATTGGACACCTTCACAGCAAATTGACAAGCTAAATGAAATCCACCTGCGATGTCAGGCAGACTTCCTTGAGTTCCTGCTCTAACCTATGAATAAAGCCTTCTTAAAGTGAAAACCTTTTATCAGGTGGCCATTCTTTACAGAAAATACTGGAGCTTGTGCTGTGCTCTTTCAGGAAAAAATTGGACAGCTTCACAGCAGATTGACAAAACGAACTTCCTTGAGTTCCTGCTTTAACCTACTCAAAGTTAAAAGCCTTTGTGGCATGAAAAACCATTTATCAGGTGGCCATTTCTTTACAAAACTACTGGAGCTTGTGTTGTGCTCTGTCAGGGAAAATTGGACACCTTCACAACAAATTGACAAGCTCGTGAAATCAGACATGTGTCAAAGCAGACTTCCTTGATTCCTGCTCTAACCTACTTGGAGATAAAGCCTTCTTAGAGTAAACCTTTTATTTGAGGGCCATTTCTTTACAGAAAATGCTGGAACTTGTGCTGTGCTCTGTCAGGGAAAAATTGAAACTTCACAAAGCAGATTGACAAGGCAGACTTCATAAGTTCCTGCTCTAACCTCTTGGAGATAAAAGCTTTTCTTAGAGTGAAAAAACCTTTTATTTGGGGGCCATTTCTTTACAGAAAATACTGGAGCGTGCTGTGCTCTGTCAGGGGAAAGTTGGACAGCCTCACAGCAGATTGACAATTCGAGCTTCCTTGATTCCTGCTCACAACCTGTATGGAATAAAGAAGCCTTCTTAGCGTGAAAAACATTTTATCTGGGGGCCATATCTCTACAGATAGCAATAAAAGACTGTGCCTGTTTCCACCGGTTTGAACCGTGGACCTTTCATGATGTGAGTCGAACGTGATAACCACTACACTACAGAAACTTGCTCTTTTTCTCTACTATGATTTACCTGAACGTCGCCAAGACTTTAGGAATTCGCCAAAACAAGAAGCAATGATTCTGCTCGGTTTTGAACGAGGACCTTTGTAGCGAGCGTGATGACCACTACACTACAGAAACTCCTGTAGCTTTAGCATGCTCTGTCAGGAAAAATTACACACCATTGAAACCAGAATGACAAGCTGCATTGAAATCTGTAGCGTTTCTGAAAACCTCCTTAAGTTCACAGCAGAACTGCAGAACTGCTTTTGAGAAATCCACAGTGGTCATTTCTTTTGTGCTTTGTTGAAAATTACTTGGATACTAGCGCACAGACTCTGCTGGCCTGGCAGTTACCACAGCCTAGAGTGACTCAATATTTTCTTCACACCTGTGTAAAAATGCCTTCACAATTGGCGGCAAACCTTTTACCTTTGCTCTGTCGAAAAATTGGACACCTTCATCAAATTGACAAGCTGCGGTAAATCCACGATGTCAAAGGCAGACTTCCTTGAGTTCCTGCTCTAACCTGCCCGGAATAAAGCCTTCTTAGAGTGAAAAACCTTTTATCAGGTGGCCATTCCTTTACAGAAAATACTGGAGCTTGTGCTGTGCTCTGTCAGGAAAATTGGACAGCTTCACAGCAGATTGACAAGGCAGACTTCCTTGAGTTCTGTTTAACCTTCTCAGAGTTAAAAGCTTTTGTAAGCGTGAAAAACCTTTTATCAGGTTGCCATTTCTTTACAGAAAGACTGGAGCTTGTGCTGTGCTCTGTCAGGGAAAATTGGACAAGGCAGACTTCCTTGAGTTCCTGCTCTAACCTACTCAGAGTTAAAAGCTTTTGTAGCGTGAAAAACCTTTTATCAGGTGGCCACCTTTACAGAAAATACTGGAGCTTGTGCTGTGCTCTGTCAGGTAAAAATGGACACCTTCACAGCAAATGACAAGCTCTTGATGAAATCCACACACACGTGTCAAGGCAGACTTCCTTGAGTTCCTGCTTTAACCTACTCAGAGTTAAAATCCTTTGTAGCGTGAAAAACCTTTTATCAGGTGGCCATTTCTTTACAGAAAATACTGGAGCTTGTGCAGTGCTCTGTCAGGAAAATTAGACACCTTCACAGCAGATTGACAAGCTGTGTGAAATCCACCTGCGATGTCAGGCAGACTCCTTGAGTTCCTGCTTTAACCTACTCAGAGTTAAAATCTTGTAGTGAAACCTTTTATCAGGTGGCCATTTCTATGCAATACTGGAGCTTGTGCTGTGCTCTGTCAGGGAAAATTGGACAGCTTCACAGCAGTTGACAAAGGCAGACTTCTTTTGAGTTCCCTGCTTTAACCTAATCAGAGTTAAAAGCCTTTGTAGCGTGAAAAACCTATTATCAGGTGGCCATTTCTTTACAGAAACTACTGGAGCTTGTGCTGCAGTGCTCTGTCAGGAAAATTAGACACCTTCACAGCAGGTCCGACAAGCTCGTGAAATACCTGCGTGTCAAAGGTAGACTTCCTTGAGTTCCTGCTCTAACCTGCCGGAGATAAAGCCATCTTAAAGTGAAAAACCTTTTTTATCAGGTGGCCATTTCTTTACAGAAAATACTGGAGCTTGTGCTGTGCTCTGTCAGGAAAATTGGACACCTTCACAGCAAATTCATTGAAAGCTGCGTGAAATCAGATAAGTGTCAAGAGCAGACTTCCTTGAGTTCCTGCTCTAACCTACTTGGAGATAAAAGCCTTCTTAGAGTGAAAAACCTTTTATCTAGGGGGCCATTTCTTTACATAGAAAATACTGGAGCTTGTCCTGTGCTCTATCGGGGAAAATTTGACAGCTTCACAGCAGATTGACAAGGCAGACTTCCTTGAGTTCCTTCTTTAACCTACTATGAGATAATAGTCTTCTTAAAGTGAAAAACCTTTTATCTGAGGCCATTTCTTTACAGATAGTAATGAAAACTGTGCTGTTTCCTTGGGGTTCTTTCGCGTGTGAAATGAGGCAGTGATAACCACTACACACTACAGAAACTCCTGGAGCTTTACTTGTATCTGTCAGGAAATTACACACCATTAGAGCAGATTGACCAAGCAAGTGAAATCCTGCAGCGTTCTGAAGACCTCCTTAAGTTGTTGTTCACAGCAGGAGCTGCCAGAACTGCTTTTGAGAAATCACAGTGGTCATTTCTTTATTGCTTTGTTGAAAAATTACTTGGATACTAGCACAGACTCTGCTGGCCTGGCAGTTACCACAGCCTAGAGAGTGACTCAATATTTTCTTCACACCTGTGTAAAGAAATGCCTTCACAGATTAGAGCGGCAGAAAAACCTTTTTACCTTTGCTCTGTCATGGAAAATTGGACACCTTCACAGCAAATTGACAAGCTGCGTGAAATCCAAACGTGTCAAGGCAGACTTCCTTGAGTTCCTGCTCTAACCTACTTGGAGATAAAAGCCTTCTTAGAGTGAAAAACCTTTTTATCAGGTGGCCATTCCTTTACATAAAATGCTGGAGCTTGTGCTGTGCTCTGTCAGGGAAAATTGGACAGCTTCACAGCAGATTAGACAGGCAGACTTCTTGAGTTCCTGCTTTAACCTTCTCAGAGTTAAAAGCTTTTGTAGCGTAAACCTTTTATCAGGTGGCCATTTCTTTACAGAAAATACTGGAGCTGTGTTTGGCGTGCTCTGTCAGGAAAATTGGACACCTTCACATAAATTGACTTAAGCTGCGTGGAAATCCACACACGTGTCAAGGCAGACTTCGCCAAGTTCCTGCTTTAACCTACTCAGAGTTAAAAGCTTTTGTAGCATGGAAAAACCTTTTATCAGGTGGACATTTCTTACAGAAAATACTGAGCTTGTGCTGTGCTCTGTCAGGGAAAATTGGACAGCTTCACAGCAGATTGACAAGGCAGACTTCCCTTGAGTTCCTTCTTTAACCTACTGGATAAAAGCCTTCTCAGAGTGAAAAACCTTTTATCTGGGGCCATTTTTACAGATTAGCAATAAAGACTGTGCCTATTTCCACCGGTGACCTTTCGTGTGAAGTGACGTGATAACCACTACACTACGAAACTTGCTCTTCTTTCTCTACATGATTTACCTGGGCGTCGCCAAAGACATTAAGAATTCATAAAACAAGAAGCAATGTTTCTGCTCGGTTTGAACCAGGAACCTTCGCGTGTTAGTGACGTGATGAGCCACTACACTAGAAACTCCTGGGCCTCTAATTGTGCTCTGTCGGGAAGATTAAACACCATTAGAGCAGATTGACAGGATTCGCGTGGAAATCCACCACAGCGTTTCACAGAAGACCTCCTTAAGTTCACAGCAGGAGCTGCCAGGGCTGCTTTTTGAGAATCCCACAGTGGTCATTTCTTTTTTGTGCTTTGTTGAATTGCCGGATATGGCACCAAGAATCTGCTGGCCTGGCAGTTACCACAGCCTAGAGTGACTCAATATTTTCTTCACACCTGTGTAAAGAAATGCCTTCACAAGATTAGAGGCAGCAAACCTTTTACCTTTGCTCTGTCAAGGAAAATTGGACAGCTTTACAGCAGATTGACAAGCTGCGTGAAATCCACCTGCGATGTCAAGGCAGACCTGCAGTTTCCTGCTTTAACCTACTCAGAGTTAAAAAGCCTTGCGTGGCGTGAAAAACCTTTTATGCAGGAGGCCATTCTTTACAGAAAATACTGGAGCTTGCTGTGCTCTGTCAGGGAAAAATTGGACAGCCTCACAGCAGATTGAAAGAGCAGACTTCCTTGAGTTCCTGCTCTAACCTACTTGGAGATAAAAGAAGCCTTCTTGAGTGAAAAACCTTTTATCTGGGACATTTCTTTAGAAAATGCTGGAGCTTGTGCTGTGCTCTGTCAGGAAAAATTGGACAGCTTCACAGCAGATTGACAAGACAGACTTCTTTGAGTTCCTGCTTTAACTAATCAGAGTTAAAAGCCTTTGTAGCGTAGAAAAACCTATTATCAGGTGGCCATTTCTTTACAAGCTACTGGAGCTTGTGCTTTTGTGCTCTGTCGGGAAAATTAGACACCTTCACAGCAGATTGACAAATAAGTGAAATCCTGCACGTGTCAAGGTAGACTGCTTGAGTTCCTGCTCTAACCTACTTGGAGATAAAAAGCCATCTTAAAGTGAAAAACCTTTTATCAGGTGGCCATTCTTTACAGAAAATACTGGAGCATGCTGTGCTCTGTCAGGAAAATTGGACACCTTCACAGCAAATTGACAAGCTGCGTGAAATCCAGATAAGTGTCAAGGCAGACTTCCTTGAGTTCCATACTCTAACTACTTGGAGATAAAAAGCCTTCTTAGAGTAGAAACCTTTTATCTGGGAGCCATTTCTTTAGAAAATGGAGCTTGTCCTGTATGCTCATCCGGGAAAATTTGACAGCTTCACAGCAGATTGACAAGGCAGACTTCATGAGTTCCTTCTTTAACCTACTATGAGATAATAGTCTTCTTAAAGTGAAAAACCTTTTATCTGGGGGCCATTTCTTTACAGATAGCAATAAAAACTGTGCCTGTTTCCGCCCGGGGACCTTTCGCGTGTGAGGCGAACGTGATAACCACTACACTACAGAAACTCCTGGAGCTTTGTATTAACATAGGAAAATTACACACCATTAGAGCAGATTGACAAGCTGCGTGAAATCCATAGCGTTCACAGAAGACCTCCTTAAGTTCCTTGGGAGCTCTGCAGAACTGCTTTTTGAGAATCCACAGTGGTCATTTCTTTTGTGCTTTGTTGAAAATTACTTGGATACTAGCACAGACTCTGCTGGCCTGGCAGTTACCACAGCCTAGAGTGACTCAATATTTTTCTTCACACCTGTGTAAAGAAATGCCTTCACAGATTAGAGCGGCAGAAAAACCTTTTACCTTTGCTCTGTCATGGAAAATTGGACACCTTCACAGCAAATTGACAAGCTGCGTGAAATCCACACGTGTCAAGGCAGACTTCCTTGAGTTCCTGCTCTAACCTACTTGGAGATAAAAGCCTTCTTAGAGTGAAAAACCTTTTATCAGGTGGCCATTTCTTTACAGAAAATACAGGAGCTTGTGCTGTGCTCTGTCAGGGAAAATTGGACAGCTTCACAGCAGATTGAAAAGGCAGACTTCCTTGAGTTACTGCTTTAACCTACTTGGAGATAAAAGCTTTTGTAGCGTGAAAAACCTTTATCAGGTGGCCATTTCTTTACAGAAAATACTGGAGCTTGTGCTGTGCTCTGTCAGGAAAATTGGACACCTTCACAGCAAATTGACAAGCTGCTTGAAATCCACACAAGTGTCAAGGCAGACTTCCTTGAGTTCCTGCTTTAACCTACTCAGAGTTAAAAACCTTGTAGCGTGAAAAACCTTTTATCAGGTGGCCAATTCTATACAGAAACTACTGGAGCTTGTGCTGTGCTCTGTCAGGGAAAATTGGACACCTTCACAGCAAATTTACAAGCTGCGTGAAATCCACACACGTGTCAAGGCAGACTTCTTTGAGTTCCTGCTCTAACCTACTTGGAGATAAAAAGCCTTCTTAGAGTGAAAAACCTTTTATCTGGGGGCCATTTCTTTACAGAAAATACTGGAGCTTGTGCTGTGCTCTGTCAGGGAAAATTGGACACCTTCACAGCAAATTGACAAGCTGCGTGAAATCCACACACGTGTCAAGGCAGACTTCCTTGAGTTCCTGCTTTAACCTACTCAGAGTTAAAAGCTTTTGTAGCGTGAAAAACCTTTTATCAGGTGGCCATTTCTTTACAGAAACTACTGGAGCTTTTGCTGTGCTCTGTCAGGGAAAAGTGGACACCTTCACAGCAAATTGACAAGCTGCGTGAAATCCACACACGTGTCAAGGCAGACTTCCTTGAGTTCCTGCTTTAATCTACTCAGAGTTAAAAGGCTTGTAGCATGAAAAACCTTTTATCAGGTGGCCATTTCTTTACAGAAAATACTGGAGCTTGTGCTGTGCTCTGTCAGGGAAAATTGGACAGCTTCACAGCAGATTGAAAAGGCAGACTTCCTTGAGTTACTGCTTTAACCTACTTGGAGATAAAAGCTTTTGTAGCGTGAAAAACCTTTTATCAGGTGGCCATTTCTTTACAGAAAATACTGGAGCTTGTGCTGTGCTCTGTCAGGGAAAATTGGACACCTTCACAGCAAATTGACAAGCTGCTTGAAATCCACACAAGTGTCAAGGCAGACTTCCTTGAGTTCCTGCTTTAACCTACTCAGAGTTAAAAGCCTTGTAGCGTGAAAAACCTTTTTATCAGGTGGCCAATTCTATACAGAAACTACTGGAGCTTGTGCTGTGCTCTGTCAGGGAAAATTGGACACCTTCACAGCAAATTTACAAGCTGCGTGAAATCCACACACGTGTCAAGGCAGACTTCTTTGAGTTCCTGCTCTAACCTACTTGGAGATAAAAGCCTTCTTAGAGTGAAAAACCTTTTATCTGGGGGCCATTTCTTTACAGAAAATACTGGAGCTTGTGCTGTGCTCTGTCAGGGAAAATTGGACACCTTCACAGCAAATTGACAAGCTGCGTGAAATCCACACACGTGTCAAGGCAGACTTCCTTGAGTTCCTGCTTTAACCTACTCAGAGTTAAAAGCTTTGTAGCGTGAAAAACCTTTTATCAGGTGGCCATTTCTTTACAGAAAATACTGGAGCTTTTGCTGTGCTCTGTCAGGGAAAATTGGACACCTTCACAGCAAATTGACAAGCTGCGTGAAATCCACACACGTGTCAAGGCAGACTTCCTTGAGTTCCTGCTTTAATCTACTCAGAGTTAAACGCCTTGTAGCATGAAAAACCTTTTATCAGGTGGCCATTTCTTTACAGAAAATACTGGAGCTTGTGCTGTGCTCTGTCATGGAAAATTGGACACCTTCACAGCAAATTGACAAGCTGCGTGAAATCCACACACGTGTCAAGGCAGACTTCCTTGAGTTCCTGCTTTAACCTACTCAGAGTTAAATGCCTTGTAGCGTGAAAAACCTTTTATCAGGTGGCCATTTCTTTACAGAAAATACTGGAGCTTTTGCTGTGCTCTGTCAGGAAAATTGGACACCTTCACAACAAATTGACAAGCTCGTGAAATCCACACACGTGTCAAGGCAGACTTCCTTGAGTTCCTGCTTTAACCTACTTAGAGTTAAAAGCCTTGTAGCGTGAAAAACCTTTTATCAGGTGGCCATTTCTTTACAGAAAATACTGGATCTTGTGCTGTGCTCTGTCAGGGAAAATTGGACACCTTCACAGCAGATTGACAAGGCAGACTTCCTAGAGTTCCTGCTTTAACCTACTTTCAGTTAAAAGCCTTTGTAGCGTGAAAAACCTTTTATCTGGGGCCATTTCTTTACAGACAATACTGGAGCTTGTGCTGTGCTCTGTCAGGAAAATTGGACACCTTCACAGCAAATTGACAAGCTGCGTGAAATCCACACACGTGTCAATGCAGACTTCCATGAGTTCCTGCTCTAACCTACTTGGAGATAAAGCCTTCTTAGAGTGAAAAACCTTTTATCTGGGGGCCATTTCTTTACAGAAAATACTGGAGCTTGTGCTGTGCTCTGTCAGGAAAATTGGACAGCTTCACAGCAGATTGACAAGGCAGACTTCCTTGAGTTCCTGCTTTAACCTACTCAGACTTAAAAGCCTTTGTAGCGTGAAAAACCTTTTATCAGGTGGCCATTTCTTTATAGAAAACTACTGGAGCTTGTGCTGTGCTCTGTCAGGGGAAAATTGGACACCTTCACAGCAAATTGACAAGCTGCGTGAAATCCACACACGTGTCAATGCAGACTTCCAGGAGTTCCTGCTCTAACCTACTCAGAGTTAAAAGCTTTTGTAGCGTGAAAAACCTTTTATCTGGGGGCCATTTCTTTACAGAAAATACTGGAGCTTGTGCTGTGCTCTGTCAGGGAAAATTGGACACCTTCACAGCAGATTGACAAGGCAGACTACCTAGAGTTCCTGCTTTAACCTACTCAGAGTTAAAAGCCTTTGTAGCGTGAAAAACCTTTTATCACGTGGCCATTTCTTTACAGAAACTACTGGAGCTTGTGCTGTGCTCTGTCAGGGAAAATTGGACACCTTCACAGCAAATTGACAAGCTGCGTGAAATCCACACACGTGTCAAGGCAGACTTCCTTGAGTTCCTGCTTTAACCTACTCAGAGTTAAAAGCCTTGTAGTGTGAAAAACCTTTTATCAGGTAGCCATTCCTTTACAGAAAATACTGGAGCTTGTGCTGTGCTCTGTCAGGGAAAATTGGACACCTTCACAGCAAATTGACAAGCTGCGTGAAATCCACACACGTGTCAAGGCAGACTTCCTTGAGTTCCTGCTTTAACCTACTTGGAGTTAAAAGCCTTCGTAGCGTGAAAAACCTCTTATCAGGTGGCCATTTCTTTACAGAAACTACTGGAGCTTGTGCTGTGCTCTGTCAGGGAAAATTGGACACCTTCACAGCAAATTGACAAGCTGCGTGAAATCCAGACACCTGTCAAGGCCGACTTCCTTGAGTTCCTGCTCTAACCTACTTGGAAATAAAAGCCTTCTTAGAGTGAAAAACCTTTTATCTGGGGCCATTTCTTTACAGAAATACTGGAGCTTGTGCTGTGCTTTGTCAGGGAAAATTGGACACCTTTACAGCAAATTGACAAGCTGCGTGAAATCCACACACGTGTCAAGGCAGACTTCCTTGAGTTCCTGCTTTAACCTACTCAGAGTTAAAAGCCTTGTAGTGTGAAAAACCATTTATCAGGTGGCCATTCCTTTACAGAAAATACTGGAGCTTGTGCTGTGCTCTGTCAGGAAAATTGGACACCTTCACAGCAGATTGACAAGGCAGACTTCCTAGAGTGCCTGCTTTAACCTACTTGGAGTTAAAAGCCTTCGTAGCGTGAAAAACCTTTAATCAGGTGGCCATTTTTTTACAGAAACTACTGGAGCTTGTGTTGTGCTCTGTCAGGGAAAATTGGACACCTTCACAGCAAATTGACAAGCTGCGTGAAATCCAGACACCTGTCAAGGCAGACTTCCTTGAGTTCCTGCTCTAACCTACTTGGAGATAAAAGCCTTTGTAGAGTAAAAAACCTTTTATCTGGGGGCCATTTCTTTACAGAAAATACTGGAGCTTGTGCTGTGCTCCGTCAGGGAAAATTGGACACCTTCACAGCAAATTGACAAGCTGCGTGAAATCCACACACGTGTCAAGGCAGACTTCCTTGAGTTCCTGCTTTAACCTACTTGGAGTTAAAAGCCTTCGTAGCGTGAAAAACCTCTTATCAGGTGGCCATTTCTTTACAGAAACTACTGGAGCTTGTGCTGTGCTCTGTCAGGGAAAATTGGACACCTTCACAGCAAATTGACAAGCTGCGTGAAATCCAGACACCTGTCAAGGCCGACTTCCTTGAGTTCCTGCTCTAACATACTTGGAAATAAAAGCCTTCTTAGAGTGAAAAACCTTTATCTGGGGGCCATTTCATTACAGAAAATACTGGAGCTTGTGCTGTGCTTTGTCAGGAAAATTGGACACCTTTACAGCAAATTGACAAGCTGCGTGAAATCCACACACGTGTCAAGGCAGACTTCCTTGAGTTCCTGCTTTACCTACTCAGAGTTAAAAGCCTTGTAGTGTGAAAAACCATTTATCAGGTGGCCATTTCTTTACAGAAAATACTGGAGCTTGTGTTGTGCTCTGTCAGGGAAAATTGGACACCTTCACAGCAGATTGACAAGGCAGACTTCCTAGAGTTCCTGCTTTAACCTACTTGGAGTTAAAAGCCTTCGTAGCGTGAAAAACCTTTAATCAGGTGGCCATTTTTTTACAGAAACTACTGGAGCTTGTGTTGTGCTCTGTCAGGGAAAATTGGACACCTTCACAGCAAATTGACAAGCTGCGTGAAATCCAGACACCTGTCAAGGCAGACTTCCTTGAGTTCCTGCTCTAACCTACTTGGAGATAAAAGCCTTTGTAGAGTAAAAAACCTTTTATCTGGGGGCCATTTTTTACAGAAAATACTGGAGCTTGTGCTGTGCTCTGTCAGGAAAAATTGGACACCTTCACAGCAAATTGACAAGCTGCGTGAAATCCAGACACACGTTTCAAGGCAGACTTCCTTGAGTTCCTGCTCTAACCTACTTGGAGATAAAAGCCTTCTTAGAGTGAAAATTTTTTTATCTTGGGGCCATTTCTTTACAGAAAATACTGGAGCTTGTGCTGTGCTCTGTCAGGAAAAATTGGACAGCTTCACAGCAGATTGACACGGCAGACTTCTTGAGTTCCTGCTTTAACCTACTTGGAGTTAAAAGCCTTTGTAGCGTGAAAAACCTTTTATCAGGTGGCCATTTCTTTACAGAAACAACTGGAGCTTGTGCTGTTCTCTGTCAGGAAAATTGGACACCTTTAAAGCAAATTGACAAGCTGCGTGAAATCCAGACACCTGTCAAGTCAGACTTCCTTGAGTTCCTGCTCTAACCTACTTCGAGATAAAAGCCTTCATAGAGTGAAAAACCTTTTATCTGGGGGCCATTTCTTTACAGAAAATACTGGAGCTTGTGCTGTGCTCTGTCAGGAAAAATTGGACACCTTCACAGCAAATTGACAAGCTGCGTGAAATCCAGACATGTGTCAAGGCAGACTTCCTTGAGTTCCTGATCTAACCTACTTGGAGATAAAAGCCTTCTTAGAGTGAAAAACCTTTTATTTGGGGGCCATTTCTTTACAGAAAATACTGGAGCTTGTGCTGTGCTCTGTCAGGAAAATTGGACAGCTTCACAGCACATTGACAAGGCAGACTTCCTTGAGATTCTTCTTTAACCTAGTATGAGATATAAAGCCTTCTTAGAGTGAAAAACCTTTTATCTGGGGCCATTTCTTTACAGATAGCAATAAAGACTGTGCCTGTTTCCACCAAGTTTCAAACCAGGGACCTTTCGCGTGTGAGGCAAACGTGATAACCACTACACTACGGAAACTTGTTCTCCTTCTCTACCATGATTTACCTGGAACGTCGCAAAGACTTTAGGAATTCTCGCAAAAACAAGAAGCAATGTTTCTGCTCGGTTTTGAACCGAGGACCTTTCGCGTGTTAGGCGAACGTGATAACCACTACACTACAGAAACTCCTGGAGCATTACTTGTGCTCTGTCAGTGAAAATTGGACAGCTTCACAGCAGATTGACAAGGCAGACTTCCTAGAGTTCCTGCTTTAACCTACTTGGAGTTAAAAGCCTTTGTAGCGTGAAAAACTTTTTATCAGGTGGCCATTTCTTTACAGAAACTACTGGAGCTTGTGCTGTGCTCTGTTAGGAAAATTGGACACCTTCACAGCAAATTGACAAGCTGCGTGAAATCCACACACGTGTCAATGCAGACTTCCTTGAGTTCCTGCTTTAACCTACTCAGAGTTAAAAGCCTTGTAGCGTGAAAAACCTTTTATCAGGTGGCCATTTCTTTACAGAAAATACTGGAGATTGTGCTGTGCTCTGTCAGGGAAAATTGGACACCTTCACATCAGATTGACAAGGCAGACTTCCTTGAGTTCCTGCTCTAACCTACTTGGAGATAAAAGCCTTTTTTAGAGTGAAAAACCTTTAATCTGGGGGCCATTTCTTTACAGATAGCAATAAAGACTGTTCCTGTTTCCAGCCGGGGACCTTTCGCGTGTGAGGCAAACATGATAACCACTACACTACGGAAACTTACTCTTATTTCTCTACCATGATTTACCTGGAACGTCGCAAAGACTTTAGGAATTCTCGGAAAACAAGAAGCTATGTTTCTGTAAAGAAATGTTAGGCAAACGCGATGACCACTACACTACAGAAACTCCTGGAGCTTTACTTGTGCTCTGTCAGGGAAAATTACACACCATTATAGCAGATTGACAAGCTGCGTGAAATCCACACGCGTTTCACTGTTTCAAAAATTGGACAGCTTCACAGCAGATTGACAAGGCAGACTTCCTTGAGTTCCTGCTCTAACCTACTTGGAGATAAAAGCCTTCTTAGAGTGAAAAACCTTTTATCTGGGGGCCATTTCTTTACAGAAACTACTGGAGCTTGTGCTGTGCTCTGTCAGGGAAAATTGGACACCTTCACAGCAAATTGACAAGCTGCGTGAAATCCACACACGTGTCAAGGCAGACTTCCTAGAGTTCCTGCTCTAACCTACTTGGAGATAAAAGCCTTCTTAGAGTGAAAAACCTTTAATCAGGTGGCCATTTCTTTACAGAAAATACTGGAGCTTGTGCTGTGCTCTGTCAGGGAAAATTGGACAGCTTCACAGGAGATTGACAAGGCAGACTTCCTTGAGTTCCTGCTTTAACCCACTCAGATTTAAAAGCTTTTGTAGCGTGAAAAACCTTTTATCTGGGGGCCATTTCTTTACAGAAAATACTGGAGCTTGTGCTGTGCTCTGTCAGGGAAAATTGGACACCTTCACAGCAAATTGAGAAGCTGCGTGAAATCCACACACGTGTCAATGCAGACTTCGTTGACTTCCTGCTCTAACCTACTTGGAGATAAAAGCCTTCATAGAGTGAAAAACCTTTTATCAGGTGGAAATTTCTTTACAGAAAATACTGGAGCTTGTGCTGTGCTCTGTCAGGGAAAATTGGACAGCTTCACAATGAGATTGACAAGGCAGACTTCCTTGAGTTCCTGCTTTAACCTACTCAGATTTAAAGACCTTTGTAGCGTGAAAAACCTTTTATCAGGTGGCCATTTCTTTACAGAAACTACTGGAGCTTGTGCTGTGCTCTGTCAGGGAAAATTGGTCACCTTCACAGCAAATTGACAAGCTGCGTGAAAACCAGACACCTGTCAAGGCAGACTTCCTTGAGTTCCTGCTCTAACCTACTTGGAGATAAAAGCCTTCATAGAGTGAAAAACCTTTTATCTGGGGGCCATTTCTTTACAGAAAATACTGGAGCTTGAGCTGTGCTCTGTCAGGGAAAATTGGACACCTTCACAGCAAATTGACAAGCTGCGTGAAATCCACACACGTGTCAATGCAGACTTCCTTGAGTTCCTGCTCTAACCTACTTGGAGACAAAAGCCTTCTTAGAGTGAAAAACCTTTTATCTGGGTGCCATTTCTTTACAGATAGCAATAAAGACTGTGCCTGTATCCACCCGGGGACCTTTCGCGTGTGAGGCGAACGTTGTAACCACTACACTATGGAAACTTACTCTTCTTTTTCTACCATGATTTACCTGGAACGTCGCAAAGACTTTCGGAATTCTCGCAAAACAAGAAGTAATGTTTCTGCTCGGTTTTGACCCGAGGACCTTTCGCGTGTTAGGCGAACGTGACAACCACTACACTACAGAAACTCCTGGAGCATTACCTGTGTTCTGTCAGGGAAAATTACACACCATTATAGCAGATTGACAAGCTGCGTGAAATCCACACACGTGTCAAGGCAGACTTCCTTGAGTTCCTGCTTTAACCTACTCAGAGTTAAAAGCCTTTGTAGCGTGAAAAACCTTTTATCAGGTGGCCATTTCTTTACAGAAAATACTGGAGCTTGTGCTGTGCTCTGTCAGGGAAAATTAGACACCTTCACAGCAGATTGACAAGCTGCGTGAAATCCAGACAACTGTCAAGGCAGACTTCCTTGAGTTCCTGCTCTAACCTACTTCGAGATAAAAGCCTTCATAGAGTGAAAAACCTGTTATCTGGGGGCCATTTCTTTACAGAAAATACTGGAGCTTGTTCTGTGCTCTGTCAGGGAAAATTGGACACCTTCACAGCAAATTGACAAGCTGCGTGAAATCCAGACATGTGTCAAGGCAGACTTCCTTGAGTTCCTGCTCTAACCTACTTGGAGATAAAAGCCTTCTTAGAGTGAAAAACCTTTTATCTGGGGCCATTCCTTTACAGAAAATACTGGAGCTTGTGCTGTGCTCTGTAAGGGAAAATTGGACAGCTTCACAGCAGATTGACAAGGCAGACTTCCTTGAGTTCCTTCTTTAACCTACTATGAGATAAAAGCCTTCTTAAAGTGAAAAACCTTTTATCTGGGGGCCATTTCTTTACAGATAGCAATAAAAACTGTGCCTGTTTCCGCCCGGTTTCGAACCGGGACCCTTCAGCGTGTGAGGCGAACGTGATAACCACTACACTACAGAAACTCCTGGAGCTTTACTTGTGCTCTGTCAGGGAAAATTACACACCATTAGAGCAGATTGACAAGCTGCGTGAAATCCACACGCGCGTTTTAAAGAAGACCTCCTTAAGTTCACAGCAGGAGCTGAAGAACTGCTTTTGAGAATCCACAGTGGTCATTTCTTTTGTGCTTTGTTGAAAATTACTTGGATACTAGCACAGACTCTGCTGGCCTGGCAGTTACCACAGCCTAGAGTGACTCAATATTTTTCTTCACACCTGTGTAAAGAAATGCCTTCACCGATTAGAGCGGCAGAAAAACCTTTTACCTTTGCTCTGTCATGGAAAATTGGACACCTTCACAGCAAATTGACAAGCTGCGTGAAATCCACACGTGTCAATGCAGATTTTCTTGAGTTCCTGCTCTAACCTACTTGGAGATAAAAGCCTTCTTAGAGTGAAAAACCTTTTATCAGGTGGCCATTTCTTTACAGAAAATATTGGAGCTTGTGCTGTGGTCTGTCAGGAAAATTGGACAGCTTCACAGCAGATTGACAAGGCAGACTTCTGTGAGTTCCTGCTTTAACCTACTCAGAGTTAAAAGCTTTTGTAGCGTGAAAAACCTTTTATCAGGCGGCCATTTCTTTACAGAAAATATTGGAGCTTGTGCTGTGCTCTGTCAGGGAAAATTGGACACCTTCACAGCAAATTGACAAGCTGCGTGAAATCCACACACGTGTCAAGGCAGACTTCCTTGAGATCCTGCTTTAACCTACTCAGAGTTAAAAGCCTTTGTAGCGTGAAAAACCTTTTATCAGGTGACCATTTCTTTACAGAAACTACTGGAGCTTGTGATGTGCTCTGTCAGGGAAAATTAGACACCTTCACAGCAGATTGACAAGCTGCGTGAAATCCACACACGTGTCAAGGCAGACTTCCTTGAGTTCCTGCTCTAACGTACTTGGAGATAAAAGCCTTCTTAAAGTGAAAAACCTTTTATCAGGTGGCCATTTCTTTACAGAAAATACTGGAGCTTGTGCTGTGCTCTGTCAGGAAAATTGGACACCTTCACAGCAAATTGACAAGCTGCGTGAAATCCAGACATGTGTCAAGGCTGACTTCCTTGAGATCCTGCTTTTACCTACTCAGAGATAAAAGCCTTGTAGCGTGAAAAACCTTTTATCAGGTGGCCATTTCTTCACAGAAAATACTGGAGCTTGTGCTGTGCTCTGTCAGGGAAAATTGGACACCTTCACAGCAAATTGACAAGCTGCGTGAAATCCACACACGTGTCAAGGCAGACTTCCTTGAGTTCCTGCTCTAACCTACTTGGAGATAAAAGCCTTCTTAGAGTGAAAAACCTTTTATCTGGGGGCCATTTCTTTACAGAAAATACTGGAGCTTGTGCTGTGCTCTGTCAGGGAAAATTGGACACCTTCACAGCACATTGACAAGGCAGACTTCCTTGAGTTCCTGCTCTAACCTACTTGGAGATGAAAGCCTTCATAGAGTGAGAAAAAAAGGGGCCATTTCTTTACAGATAGCAATCAAAGACTGTGCCTGTTTCCAGCCGGGGAGCTTTCGCGTGTGAGGCAAACATGATAACCAGCTTCACACTCACACTATGAAAACTTACTCTTATTTCACTACCATGATTTACCTGGAAAGTCGCAAAGACTTTAGGAATTCTCGGAAAACAAGAAGCTATGTTTCTGTAAAGAAATGTTAGGCAAGCACGCGATGACCACTACACTACAGAAACTCCTGGAGCTTTACTTGTGCTCTGTCACGGAAAATTACACACCATTATAGCAGATTGACAAGCTGCGTGAAATCCACACGCAGCGTTTCACTGTTTCAAAAATTGGACAGCTTCACAGCAGATTGACAAGGCAGACTTCCTTGAGTTCCTGCTCTAACCTACTTGGAGTTAAAAGCCTTTGTAGCGTGAAAAACCTTTTATCAGGTGGCCATTTCTTTACAGAAACTACTGGAGCTTGTGCTGTGCTCTGTCAGGAAAATTGGACACCTTCACAGCAAATTGACAAGCTGCGTGAAATCCAGACACGTGTCAAGGCAGACTTCCTTGAGTTCCTGCTCTAACCTACTTGGAGATAAAAGCCTTCTTAGAGTGAAAAACCTTTTATCTGGGGGCCATTTCTTTACAGAAAATACTGGAGCTTGTGCTGTGCTCTGTCAGGGAAAATTAGACACCTTCACAGCAGATTGACAAGCTGCGTGAAATCCACACACGTGTCAAGGCAGACTTCCTTGAGTTCCTGCTTTAACCTACTCAGAGTTAAAAGCCTTGTAGCGTGAAAAACCTTTTATCAGGTGGCCATTTCTATACAGAAAATACTGGAGCTTGTGCTGTGCTCTGTCAGGGAAAATTGGACAGCTTCACAGCAGATTGACAAGGCAGACTTCTTTGAGTTCCTGCTTTAACCTACTCAGAGTTAAAAGCCTTTGTAGCGTGAAAAACCTATTATCAGGTGGCCATTTCTTTACAGAAACTACTGGAGCTTGTGCTGTGCTCTCTCAGGTAAAATTAGACACCTTCACAGCAGATTGACAAGCTGCGTGAAATCCACACACGTGTCAAGGCAGACTTCCTTGAGTTCCTGCTCTAACCTACTTGGACATAAAAGCCTTCTTAAAGTGAAAAACCTTTTATCAGGTGGCCATTTCTTTACAGAAAATACTGGAGCTTGTGCTGTGCTCTGTCAGGGAAAATTGGACACCTTCACAGCAAATTGACAAGCTGCGTGAAATCCAGACATGTGTCAAGGCTGACTTCCTTGAGATCCTGCTTTTACCTACTCAGAGTTAAAAGCCTTGTAGCGTGAAAAACCTTTTATCAGGTGGCCATTTCTTTACAGAAAATACTGGAGCTTGTGCTGTGCTCTGTCAGGAAAATTGGACACCTTCACAGCAAATTGACAAGCTGCGTGAAATCCAGACATGTGTCAAGGCTGACTTCCTTGAGTTCCTGCTTTTACCTACTCAGAGTTAAAAGCCTTGTAGCGTGAAAAACCTTTTATCAGGTGGCCATTTCTTTACAGAAAATACTGGAGCTTGTGCTGTGCTCTGTCAGGGAAAATTGGACACCTTCACAGCAAATTGACAAGCTGCGTGAAATCCACACACGTGTCAAGGCAGACTTCCTTGAGTTCCTGCTCTAACCTACTTGGAGATAAAAGCCTTCTTAGAGTGAAAAACCTTTTATCTGGGGCCATTTCTTTACAGAAAATACTGGAGCTTGTGCTGTGCTCTGTCAGGAAAAAAATTGGACACCTTCACAGCACATTGACAAGGCAGACTTCCTTGAGTTCCTGCTCTAACCTACTTGGAGATGAAAGCCTTCATAGAGTGAAAAACCTGGGGGCCATTTCTTTACAGATAGCAATAAAGACTGTGCCTGTTTCCAGCCGGGGACCTTTCGCGTGTGAGGCAAACATGATAACCACTACACTACGGAAAATTACTCTTATTTCACTACCATGATTTACCTGGAAAGTCGCAAAGACTTTAGGAATTCTCGGAAAACAAGAAGCTATGTTTCTGTAAAGAAATGTTAGGCAAACGCGATGACCACTACACTACAGAAACTCCTGGAGCTTTACTTGTGCTCTCACGTCACGGAAAATTACACACCATTATAGCAGATTGACAAGCTGCGTGAAAATCCACAGCGTTTCACTGTTTCAAAAAAATTGGACAGCTTCACAGCAGATTGACAAGGCAGACTTCCTTGAGTTCCTGCTCTAACCTACTTGGAGTTAAAAGCCTTTGTAGCGTGAAAAACCTTTTATCAGGTGGCCATTTCTTTACAGAAACTACTGGAGCTTGTGCTGTGCTCTGTCAGGGAAAATTGGACACCTTCACAGCAAATTGACAAGCTGCGTGAAATCCAGACACGTGTCAAGGCAGACTTCCTTGAGTTCCTGCTCTAACCTACTTGGAGATAAAAGTCTTCTTAGAGTGAAAAACCTTTTATCTGGGGGCCATTTCTTTACAGAAAATACTGGAGCTTGTGCTGTGCTCTGTCAGGGAAAATTGGACAGCTTCACAGCAGATTGACAAGGCAGACTTCCTTGAGTTCCTGCTTTAACCTACTCAGAGTTAAAAGCCTTGTAGCATGAAAAACCTTTTATCAGGTGGCCATTTCTTTACAGAAAATACTGGAGCTTGTGTTGTGCTCTGTCAGGGAAAATTAGACACCTTCACAGCAGATTGACAAGCTGCGTGAAATCCACACACGTGTCAAGGCAGACTTCCTTGAGTTCCTGCTTTAACCTACTCAGAGTTAAAAGCCTTGTAGCGTGAAAAACCTTTTATCAGGTGGCCATTTCTATACAGAAAATACTGGAGCTTGTGCTGTGCTCTGTCAGGGAAAATTGGACAGCTTCACAGCAGATTGACAAGGCAGACTTCTTTGAGTTCCTGCTTTAACCTACTCAGAGTTAAAAGCCTTTGTAGCGTGAAAAACCTATTATCAGGTGGCCATTTCTTTACAGAAACTACTGGAGCTTGTGCTGTGCTCTGTCAGGGAAAATTAGACACCTTCACAGCAGATTGACAAGCTGCGTGAAATCCACACACGTGTCAAGGCAGACTTCCTTGAGTTCCTGCTCTAACCTACTTGGAGATAAAAGCCTTCTTAAAGTGAAAAACCTTTTATCAGGTGGCCATTTCTTTACAGAAAATACTGGAGCTTGTGCTGTGCTCTGTCAGGGAAAATTTGACAGCTTCACAGCAGATTGACAAGGCAGACTTCCTTGAGTTCCTTCTTTAACCTACTATGAGATAATAGCCTTCTTAAAGTGAAAAACCTTTTATCTGGGGGCCATTTCTTTACAGATAGCAATAAAAACTGTGCCTGTTTCCACCCGGTTTTGAACCGGGGACCTTTCGCGTGTGAGGCGAACGTGATAACCACTACACTACAGAAACTTGCTCTTTTTTCTCTACCATGATTTACCTGGAACGTCGCAAAGACTTTAGGAATTCTCGCAAAACAAGAAGCAATGTTTCTGCTCGGTTTTGAACCGAGGACCTTTCGCGTGTTAGGCGAACGTGATGACCACTACACTACAGAAACTCCTGGAGCTTTACTTGTGCTCTGTCAGGGAAAATTACACACCATTAGAGCAGATTGACAAGCTGCGTGAAATCCACACGTGTTTCACAGAAGACCTCCTTAAGTTCACAGCAGGAGCTGCAGAACTGCTTTTTGAGAATCCACAGTGGTCATTTCTTTTGTGCTTTGTTGAAAATTACTTGGATACTAGCACAGACTCTGCTGGCCTGGCAGTTACCACAGCCTAGAGTGACTCAATATTTTTCTTCACACCTGTGTAAAGAAATGCCTTCACAGATTAGAGCGGCAGAAAAACCTTTTATCTTTGCTCTGTCATGGAAAATTGGACACCTTCACAGCAAATTGACAAGCTGCGTGAAATCCACACACGTGTCAAGGCAGACTTCCTTGAGTTCCTGCTCTAACCTACTTCGAGATAAAAGCCTTCTTAAAGTGAAAAACCTTTTATCAGGTGGCCATTTCTTTACAGAAAATACTGGAGCTTGTGCTTTGCTCTGTCAGGGAAAATTGGACACCTTCAAAGCAAATTGACAAGCTGCGTGAAATCCACACACGTGTCAAGGCAGACTTCCTTGAGTTCCTGCTCTAACCTACTTAGAGATAAAAGCCTTCTTAGAGTGAAAAACCTTTTATCAGGTGGCAATTCCTTTACAGAAAATACTGGAGCTTGTGCTGTGCTCTGTCAGGGAAAATTGGACAGCTTCACAGCAGATTGACAAGGCAGACTTCCTTGAGTTCCTGCTTTAACCTTCTCAGAGTTAAAAGCTTTTGTAGCGTGAAAAACCTTTTATCAGGTGGCCATTTCTTTACAGAAAATACTGGAGCTTGTGCTGTGCTCTGTCAGGAAAATTGGACACCTTCACAGCAAATTGACAAGCTGCGTGAAATCCACACACGTGTCAAGGCAGACTTCCTTGAGTTCCTGCTTTAACCTACTCAGAGTTAAAAGCTTTTGTAGCGTGAAAAACCTTTTATCAGGTGGCCATTTCTTTACAAGAAACTACTGGAGCTTGTGCTGTGCTCTGTCAGGAAAAATTGGACAGCTTCACAGCAGATTGACAAGGCAGACTTCCTTGAGGCAGACCTGCTTTAACCTACTTGGAGTTAAAAGCCTTTGTAGCATGAAAAACCTATTATCAGGTGGCCATTTCTTTACAGAAAATACTGGAGCTTGTGCTGTGCTCTGTCAGGAAAATTAGACACCTTCACAGCAGATTGACAAGCTGCGTGAAATCCACACACGTGTCAAGGCAGACTTCCTTGAGTTCCTGCTCTAACCTACTTGGAGATAAAAGCCTTCTTAAAGTGAAAAACCTTTTATCAGGTGGCCATTTCTTTACAGAAAATACTGGAGCTTGTGCTGTGCTCTGTCAGGGAAAATTGGACACCTTCACAGCAAATTGACAAGCTGCGTGAAATCCAGACATGTGTCAAGGCAGACTTCCTTGAGTTCCTGCTCTAACCTACTTGGAGATAAAAGCCTTCTTAGAGTGAAAAACCTTTTATCTGGGGGCCATTTCTTTACAGAAAATACTGGAGCTTGTGCTGTGCTCTGTCAGGGAAAATTTGACAGCTTCACAGCAGATTGACAAGGCAGACTTCCTTGAGTTCCTTCTTTAACCTACTATGAGATAATAGCCTTCTTAAAGTGAAAAACCTTTTATCAGGTGGCCATTTCTTTACAGAAACTACTGGAGCTTGTGCTGTGCTCTGTCAGGGAAAATTGGACAGCTTCACAGCAGATTGACAAGGCAGACTTCCTTGAGTTCCTTCTTTAACCTACTATGAGATAAAAGCCTTCTCAGAGTAAAAACCTTTTATCTGGGAGCCATTTCTTTACAGATAGCAATAAAGACTGTGCCTGTTTCTCCCCTGGTTTTGAACCGGGGACCTTTGGCCTGTGAGGCGAACGTGATAACCACTACACTACGGAAACTTGCTCGTCTTTCTCTACCATGCTTTACCTGGAGCGTCGCAAAGACTTTAAAATTCTCGCGAACAAAACAAGGTTTCTGCTCGGTTTCTGAACCGAGGACCTTTAGCGTGTTAGGCGAGTGAACGTGATGACCACTACACTACAGAAACTCCTGGAGCTCTACTTGTGCTCTGTCAGGAAAATTACACACCATTAGAGCAGATTGACAAGCTGCGTGAAATCCACACGCGTTTCACAGACAGAAGACCTCCTTAAGTTCACAGCAGGAGCTGCAGAACTGCTTTTGAGAATCCTCAGTGGTCATTTCTTTTGTGCTTTGTTGAAAATTACTTGGATACTAGCACAGACTCTGCTGGCCTGGCAGTTACCACAGCCTAGAGTGACTCAATATTTTTCTTCACAACACCTGTGTAAAGAAATGCCTTCACAGATTAGAGCGGCAGAAAAACCTTTTACCTTTGCTCTGTCAGGGAAAATTGGACAGCTTCACAGCAGATTGACAAGCTGCGTGAAATCCAAACACGTGTCAAGGCAGACTTCCTTGAGTTCCTGCTTTAACCTACTCAGAGTTAAAAGCCTTGTAGCGTGAAAAACCTTTTATCAGGTGGCCATTTCTTTACAGAAAGTACTGGAGCTTGTGCTGTGCTCTGTCAGGGAAAATTGGACACCTTCACAGCAAATTGACAAGCTGCGTGAAATGCACACATGTGTCAAGGCAGACTTCCTTGAGTTCCTGCTTTAACCTACTCAGAGTTAAAAGCTTTTGTAGCGTGAAAAACCTTTTATCAGGTGGCCATTTCTTTACAGAAACTACTGGAGCTTGTGCTGTGCTCTGTCAGGGAAAATTAGACACCTTCACAGCAGATTGATAAGCTGCGTGAAATCCACACACGTGTCAAGGCAGACTTCCTTGAGTTCCTGCTTTAACCTACTCAGAGTTAAAAGCTTTTGTAGCGTGAAAAGCTTTTATCAGGTGGCCATTTCTTTACAGAAAATACTGGAGCTTGTGCTGTGCTCTGTCAGGAAAATTGGACACCTTCACAGCAGATTGACAAGGCAGACTTCCTAGAGTTCCTGCTTCCTAACCTACTTGTCAGAGTTAAAAGCCTTTGTAGCGTGAAAAACCTTTTATCAGGTGGCCATTTCTTTACAGAAACTACTGGAGCTTGTGCTGTGCTCTGTCAGGGAAAATTGGACACCTTAACAGCAAATTGACAAGCTGCGTGAAATCCAGACACGTGTCAAGGCAGACTTCCTTGAGTTCCTGCTCTAACCTACTTGGAGATAAAAGCCTTCTTAGAGTGAAAAACTTTTTATCTGGGGGCCATTTCTTTACAAAAATACTGGAGCTTGTGCTGTGCTCTGTCAGGGAAAATTGGACAGCTTCACAGCAGATTGACAAGGCAGACTTCCTTGAGTTCCAGCTCTAACCTACTTGTAGATAAAAGCCTTCATAGAGTGAAAAACCTTTTATCTGGGGGCCATTTCTTTACAGAAAATACTGGAGCTTGTGCTGTGCTCTGTCAGGGAAAATTGGACAGCTTCACAGCAGATTGACAAGCTGCGTGAAATCCACACACGTGTCAATGCAGACTTCCTTGAGTTCTTGCTCTAACATACTTGGAAATAAAAGCCTTCTTAGAGTGAAAAACCTTTTATCTGGGGCCATTTCATTACAGAAAATACTGGAGCTTGTGCTGTGCTTTGTCAGGGAAAATTGGACACCTTCACAGCAAATTGACAAGCTGCGTGAAATCCACACACGTGTCAAGGCAGACTTCCTTGAGTTCCTGCTTTAACCTACTCAGAGTTAAAAGCCTTGTAGTGTGAAAAACCATTTATCAGGTGGCCATTTCTTTACAGAAAATACTGGAGCTTGTGCTGTGCTCTGTCAGGAAAATTGGACACCTTCACAGCAGATTGACAAGGCAGACTTCCTAGAGTTCCTGCTTTAACCTACTTGGAGTTAAAAGCCTTTGTAGCGTGAAAAACCTTTAATCAGGTGGCCATTTTTTACAGAAACTACTGGAGCTTGTGCTGTGCTCTGTCAGGGAAAATTGGACACCTTCACAGCAAATTGACAAGCTGCGTGAAATCCAGACACCTGTCAAGGCAGACTTCCTTGAGTTCCTGCTCTAACCTACTTGGAGATAAAAGCCTTTGTAGAGTAAAAAACCTTTTATCTGGGGGCCATTTTTTTACAGAAAATACTGGAGCTTGTGCTGTGCTCTGTCAGGGAAAATTGGACACCTTCACAGCAAATTGACAAGCTGCGTGAAATCCAGACACGTTTCAAGGCAGACTTCCTTGAGTTCCTGCTCTAACCTACTTGGAGATAAAAGCCTTCTTAGAGTGAAAAACCTTTTATCTTGGGGCCATTTCTTTACAGAAAATACTGGAGCTTGTGCTGTGCTCTGTCAGGAAAATTGGACAGCTTCACAGCAGATTGACACGGCAGACTTCCTTGAGTTCCTGCTTTAACCTACTTGGAGTTAAAAGCCTTTGTAGCGTGAAAAAACCTTTTATCAGGTGGCCATTTCTTTACAGAAACAACTGGAGCTTGTGCTGTTCTCTGTCAGGGAAAATTGGACACCTTTAAAGCAAATTGACAAGCTGCGTGAAATCCAGACACCTGTCAAGTCAGACTTCCTTGAGTTCCTGCTCTAACCTACTTGAGATAAAAGCCTTCATAGAGTGAAAAACCTTTTATCTGGTGGCCATTTCTTTACAGAAAATACTGGAGCTTGTGCTGTGCTCTGTCAGGAAAATTGGACACCTTCACAGCAAATTGACAAGCTGCGTGAAATCCAGACATGTGTCAAGGCAGACTTCCTTGAGTTCCTGATCTAACCTACTTGGAGATAAAAGCCTTCTTAGAGTGAAAAACCTTTTATTTGGGGGCCATTTCTTTACAGAAAATACTGGAGCTTGTGCTGTGCTCTGTAAGGAAAAATTGGACAGCTTCACAGCACATTGACAAGGCAGACTTCCTTGAGATTCTTCTTTAACCTAGTATGAGATAAAAGCCTTCTTAGAGTGAAAAACCTTTTATCTGGGGCCATTTCTTTACAGATAGCAATAAAGACTGTGCCTGTTTTCACCAAGTTTCAAACCAGGGACCTTTCAGCGTGTGAGAGCAAACGTGATAACCACTACACTACGGAAACTTGTTCTCCTTCTCTACCATGATTTACCTGGAACGTCGCAAAGACTTTAGGAATTCTCGCAAAACAAGAAGCAATGTTTCTGCTCGGTTTTGAACCGAGGACCTTTCGCGTGTTAGGCTAACGTGATAACCACTACACTACAGAAACTCCTGGAGCATTACTTGTGCTCTGTCAGTGAAAATTGGACAGCTTCACAGCAGATTGACAAGGCAGACTTCCTAGAGTTCCTGCTTTAACCTACTTGGAGTTAAAAGCCTTTGTAGCGTGAAAAACTTTTTATCAGGTGGCCATTTCTTTACAGAAACTACTGGAGCTTGTGCTGTGCTCTGTTAGGGAAAATTGGACACCTTCACAGCAAATTGACAAGCTGCGTGAAATCCACACACGTGTCAATGCAGACTTCCTTGAGTTCCTGCTTTAACCTACTCAGAGTTAGTTAAAGCCTTGTAGCGTGAAAAACCTTTTATCAGGTGGCCATTTCTTTACAGAAAATACTGGAGATTGTGCTGTGCTCTGTCAGGGAAAATTGGACACCTTCACATCAGATTGACAAGGCAGACTTCCTTGAGTTCCTGCTCTAACCTACTTGGAGATAAAAGCCTTTTTTAGAGTGAAAAACCTTTAATCTGGGGGCCATTTCTTTACAGATAGCAATAAAGAGCTGTTCCTGTTTCCAGCCGGGGACCTTTAGCGTGTGAGGCAAACATGATAACCACTACACTACGGAAACTTACTCTTATTTCTCTACCATGATTTACCTGGAACGTCGCTTTAAGACTTTAGGAATTCTCGGAAAACAAGAAGCTATGTTTCTGTAAAGAAATGTTAGGCAAACGCGATGACCACTACACTACAGAAACTCCTGGAGCTTTACTTGTGCTCTGTCAGGAAAATTACACACCATTATAGCAGATTGACAAGCTGCGTGAAATCCACACCGTTTCACTGTTTCAAAATTGGACAGCTTCACAGCAGATTGACAAGGCAGACTTCCTTGAGTTCCTGCTCTAACCTACTTGGAGATAAAAGCTTTCTTAGAGTGAAAAACCTTTTATCTGGGGGCCATTTCTTTACAGAAACTACTGGAGCTTGTGCTGTGCTCTGTCAGGGAAAATTGGACACCTTCACAGCAAATTGACAAGCTGCGTGAAATCCACACACGTGTCAAGGCAGACTTCCTAGAGTTCCTGCTCTAACCTACTTGGAGATAAAAGCCTTCTTAGAGTGAAAAACCTTTAATCAGGTGGCCATTTCTTTACAGAAAATACTGGAGCTTGTGCTGTGCTCTGTCAGGAAAATTGGACAGCTTCACAGGAGATTGACAAGGCAGACTTCCTTGAGTTCCTGCTTTAACCTACTCAGATTTAAAAGCTTTTGTAGCGTGAAAAACCTTTTATCTGGGGCCATTTCTTTACAGAAAATACTGGAGCTTGTGCTTGTGCTCTGTCAGGGAAAATTGGACACCTTCACAGCAAATTGACAAGCTGCGTGAAATCCACACACGTGTCAATGCAGACTTCGTTGACTTCCTGCTCTAACCTACTTGGAGATAAAAGCCTTCATAGAGTGAAAAACCTTTTATCAGGTGGAAATTTCTTTACAGAAAATACTGGAGCTTGTGCTGTGCTCTGTCAGGAAAAACCTTGGACAGCTTCACAATGAGATTGACAAGGCAGACTTCCTTGAGTTCCTGCTTTAACCTACTCAGATTTAAAGACCTTTGTAGCGTGAAAAACCTTTTTTATCAGGTGGCCATTTCTTTACAGAAACTACTGGAGCTTGTGCTGTGCTCTGTCAGGAAAATTGGTCACCTTCACAGCAAATTGACAAGCTGCGTGAAAACCAGACACCTGTCAAGGCAGACTTCCTTGAGTTCCTGCTCTAACCTACTTGGAGATAAAAGCCTTCATAGAGTGAAAAACCTTTTATCTGGGGGCCATTTCTTTACAGAAAATACTGGAGCTTGAGCTGTGCTCTGTCAGGAAAAATTGGACACCTTCACAGCAAATTGACAAGCTGCGTGAAATCCACACACGTGTCAATGCAGACTTCCTTGAGTTCCTGCTCTAACCTACTTGGAGACAAAAGCCTTCTTAGAGTGAAAAACCTTTTATCTGGGTGCCATTTCTTTACAGATAGCAATAAAGACTGTGCCTGTATCCACCCGGGGACCTTTCGCGTGTGAGGCGAACGTTGTAACCACTACACTATGGAAACTTACTCTTCTTTTCTACCATGATTTACCTGGAACGTCGCAAAGACTTTCTTGAATTCTCATAAAACAAGAAGTAATGTTTCTGCTCGGTTTTGACCCGAGGACCTTTCGCGTGTTAGGCGAACGTGACAACCACTACACTACAGAAACTCCTGGAGCATTACCTGTGTTCTGTCAGGGAAAATTACACACCATTATAGCAGATTGACAAGCTGCGTGAAATCCACACACGTGTCAAGGCAGACTTCCTTGAGTTCCTGCTTTAACCTACTCAGAGTTAAAAGCCTTTGTAGCGTGAAAAACCTTTTATCAGGTGGCCATTTCTTTACAGAAAATACTGGAGCTTGTGCTGTGCTCTGTCAGGAAAAATTAGACACCTTCACAGCAGATTGACAAGCTGCGTGAAATCCAGACACCTGTCAAGGCAGACTTCCTTGAGTTCCTGCTCTAACCTACTTCGAGATAAAAGCCTTCATAGAGTGAAAAACCTGTTATCTGGGGGCCATTTCTTTACAGAAAATACTGGAGCTTGTGCTGTGCTCTGTCAGGGAAAATTGGACACCTTCACAGCAAATTGACAAGCTGCGTGAAATCCAGACATGTGTCAAGGCAGACTTCCTTGAGTTCCTGGTCTAACCTACTTGGAGATAAAAGCCTTCTTAGAGTGAAAAACCTTTTATCTGTGGGCCATTTCTTTACAGAAAATACTGGAGCTTGTGCTGTGCTCTGTCAGGGAAAATTGGACAGCTTCACAGCAGATTGACAAGGCAGACTTCCTTGAGTTCCTTCTTTACCCTACTATGAGATAAAAGCCTTCTTAAAGTGAAAAACCTTTTATCTGGGGGCCATTTCTTTACAGATAAATAATGGAAGCAATGCTGTTTCCTCCCGGTTTCAAACCGGGGACCCTTCGCGTGTGAGGCGAACGTGATAACCACTACACTACAGAAACTCCTGGAGCTTTACTTGTGCTCTGTCAGGGAAAATTACACACCATTAGAGCAGATTGACAAGCTGCGTGAAATCCACACGCGTTTTAAAGAAGACCTCCTTAAGTTCACAGCAGGAGCTGAAGAACTGCTTTTTGAGAATCCACAGTGGTCATTTCTTTTGTGCTTTGTTGAAAATTACTTGGATACTACCACAGACTCTGCTGGCCTGGCAGTTACCACAGCCTAGAGTGACTCAATATTTTTCTTCACACCTGTGTAAAGAAATGCCTTAACTGATTAGAGCGGCAGAAAAACCTTTTACCTTTGCTCTGTCATGGAAAATTGGACACCTTCACAGCAAATTGACAAGCTGCGTGAAATCCACACGTGTCAAGGCAGACTTCCTTGAGTTCCTGCTCTAACCTACTTGGAGATAAAAGCCTTCTTAGAGTGAAAAACCTTTTATCAGGTGGCCATTTCTTTACAGAAAATACTGGAGCTTGTGCTGTGGTCTGTCAGGAAAATTGGACAGCTTCACAGCAGATTGACAAGGCAGACTTCCTTGAGTTCCTGCTTTAACCTACTCAGAGTTAAAAGCTTTTGTAGCGTGAAAAACCTTTTATCAGGTGGCCATTTCTTTACAGAAAATACTGGAGCTTGTGCTGTGCTCTGTCAGGGAAAATTGGACACCTTCACAGCAAATTGACAAGCTGCGTGAAATCCACACACGTGTCAAGGCAGACTTCCTTGAGTTCCTGCTTTAACCTACTCAGAGTTAAAAGCCTTTGTAGCGTGAAAAACCTATTATCAGGTGGCCATTTCTTTACAGAAACTACTGGAGCTTGTGCTGTGCTCTGTCAGGAAAATTAGACACCTTCACAGCAGATTGACAAGCTGCGTGAAATCCACACACGTGTCAAGGCAGACTTCCTTGAGTTCCTGCTCTAACCTACTTGGAGATAAAAGCCTTCTTAAAGTGAAAAACCTTTTATCAGGTGGCCATTTCTTTACAGAAAATACTGGAGCTTGTGCTGTGCTCTGTCAGGGAAAATTGGACACCTTCACAGCAAATTGACAAGCTGCGTGAAATCCAGACATGTGTCAAGGCAGACTTCCTTGAGATCCTGCTTTAACCTACTCAGAGATAAAAGCCTTGTAGCGTGAAAAACTTTTATCAGGTGGCCATTTCTTCACAGAAAATACTGGAGCTTGTGCTGTGCTCTGTCAGGGAAAATTGGACACCTTCACAGCAAATTGACAAGCTGCGTGAAATCCACACACGTGTCAAGGCAGACTTCCTTGAGTTCCTGCTCTAACCTACTTGGAGATAAAAGCCTTCTTAGAGTGAAAAACCTTTTATCTGGGGGCCATTTCTTTACAGAAAATACTGGAGCTTGTGCTGTGCTCTGTCAGGAAAATTGGACACCTTCACAGCACATTGACAAGGCAGACTTCCTTGAGTTCCTGCTCTAACCTACTTGAGATGAAAGCCTTCATAGAGTGAAAAACCTGGGGGCCATTTCTTTACAGATAGCAATAAAGACTGTGCCTGTTTCCAGCCGGGGACCTTTTCTTGTGAGGCAAACATGATAACCACTACACTACGGAAACTTACTCTTATTTCACTACCATGATTTACCTGGAAAGTCGCAAAGACTTTAGGAATTCTCGGAAAACAAGAAGCTATGTTTCTGTAAAGAAATGTTAGGCAAACGCGATGACCACTACACTACAGAAACTCCTGGAGCTTTACTTGTGCTCTGTCACGGAAAATTACACACCATTATAGCAGATTGACAAGCTGCGTGAAATCCACACGCGCTTTCACTGTTTCAAAAATGGACAGCTTCACAGCAGATTGACAAGGCAGACTTCCTTGAGTTCCTGCTCTAACCTACTTGGAGTTAAAAGCCTTTGTAGCGTGAAAAACCTTTTATCAGGTGGCCATTTCTTTACAGAAACTACTGGAGCTTGTGCTGTGCTCTGTCAGGGAAAATTGGACACCTTCACAGCAAATTGACAAGCTGCGTGAAATCCAGACACGTGTCAAGGCAGACTTCCTTGAGTTCCTGCTCTAACCTACTTGGAGATAAAAGTCTTCTTAGAGTGAAAAAACCTTTTATCTGGTGGCCATTTCTTTACAGAAAATACTGGAGCTTGTGCTGTGCTCTGTCAGGGAAAATTAGACACCTTCACAGCAGATTGACAAGCTGCGTGAAATCCACACACGTGTCAAGGCAGACTTCCTTGAGTTCCTGCTTTAACCTACTCAGAGTTAAAAGCCTTGTAGCGTGAAAACCTTTTATCAGGTGGCCATTTCTATACAGAAAATACTGGAGCTTGTGCTGTGCTCTGTCAGGGAAAATTGGACAGCTTCACAGCAGATTGACAAGGCAGACTTCTGTGAGTTCCTACTTTAACCTACTCAGAGTTAAAAGCCTTTGTAGAGTGAAAAACCTATTATCAGGTGGCCATTTCTTTACAGAAACTACTGGAGCTTGTGATGTGCTCTGTCAGGGAAAATTAGACACCTTCACAGCAGATTGACAAGCTGCGTGAAATCCACACACGTGTCAAGGCAGACTTCCTTGAGTTCCTGCTCTAACGTACTTGGAGATAAAAGCCTTCTTAAAGTGAAAAACCTTTTATCAGGTGGCCATTTCTTTACAGAAAATACTGGAGCTTGTGCTGTGCTCTGTCAGGGAAAATTGGACACCTTCACAGCAAATTGACAAGCTGCGTGAAATCCAGACATGTGTCAAGGCTGACTTCCTTGAGATCCTGCTTTTACCTACTCAGAGTTAAAAGCCTTGTAGCGTGAAAAACCTTTTATCAGGTGGCCATTTCTTCACAGAAAATACTGGAGCTTGTGCTGTGCTCTGTCAGGGAAAATTGGACACCTTCACAGCAAATTGACAAGCTGCGTGAAATCCAGACATGTGTCAAGGCTGACTTCCTTGAGATCCTGCTTTTACCTACTCAGAGTTAAAAGCCTTGTAGCGTGAAAAACCTTTTATCAGGTGGCTATTTCTTCACAGAAAATACTGGAGCTTGTGCTGTGCTCTGTCAGGGAAAATTGGACACCTTCACAGCAAATTGACAAGCTGCGTGAAATCCACACACGTGTCAAGGCAGACTTCCTTGAGTTCCTGCTCTAACCTACTTGGAGATAAAAGCCTTCTTAGAGTGAAAAACCTTTTATCTGGGGGCCATTTCTTTACAGAAAATACTGGAGCTTGTGCTGTGCTCTGTCAGGAAAATTGGACACCTTCACAGCACATTGACAAGGCAGACTTCCTTGAGTTCCTGCTCTAACCTACTTGGAGATGAAAGCCTTCATAGAGTGAAAAACCAGGGGGCCATTTCTTTACAGATAGCAATAAAGACTGTGCCTGTTTCCAGTCAGGGACCTTTCGTGTGAGGCAAACATGATAACCACTACACTACGGAAAATTACTCTTATTTCACTACCATGATTTACCTGGAAAGTCGCAAAGACTTTAGGAATTCTCGGAAAACAAGAAGCTATGTTTCTGTAAAGAAATGTTAGGCAAACGCTGATGACCACTACACTACAGAAACTCCTGGAGCTTTACTTGTGCTCTGTCACGGAAAATTACACACCATTATAGCAGATTGACAAGCTGCGTGAAATCCACACGCGTTTCACTGTTTCAAAAATTGGACAGCTTCACAGCAGATTGACAAGGCAGACTTCCTTGAGTTCCTGCTCTAACCTACTTGGAGTTAAAAGCCTTTGTAGCGTGAAAAACCTTTTATCAGGTGGCCATTTCTTTACAGAAACTACTGGAGCTTGTGCTGTGCTCTGTCAGGAAAATTGGACACCTTCACAGCAAATTGACAAGCTGCGTGAAATCCAGACACGTGTCAAGGCAGACTTCCTTGAGTTCCTGCTCTAACCTACTTGGAGATAAAAGTCTTCTTAGAGTGAAAAACCTTTTATCTGGGGGCCATTTCTTTACAGAAAATACTGGAGCTTGTGCTGTGCTCTGTCAGGAAAAATGGACAGCTTCACAGCAGATTGACAAGGCAGACTTCCAAGGCAGACTTGAGTTCCTGCTTTAACCTACTCAGAGTTAAAAGCCTTGTAGCATGAAAAACCTTTTATCAGGTGGCCATTTCTTTACAGAAAATACTGGAGCTTGTGTTGTGCTCTGTCAGGGAAAATTAGACACCTTCACAGCAGATTGACAAGCTGCGTGAAATCCACACACGTTTCAAGGCAGACTTCCTTGAGTTCCTGCTTTAACCTACTCAGAGTTAAAAGCCTTGTAGCGTGAAAAACCCTTTTATCAGGTGGCCATTTCTATACAGAAAATACTGGAGCTTGTGCTGTGCTCTGTCAGGGAAAATTGGACAGCTTCACAGCAGAATTGACAAGGCAGACTTCTTTGAGTTCCTGCTTTAACCTACTTCCTGTTAAAAGCCTTTGTAGCGTGAAAAACCTATTATCAGGTGGCCATTTCTTTACAGAAACTACTGGAGCTTGTGCTGTGCTCTGTCAGGGAAAATTAGACACCTTCACAGCAGATTGACAAGCTGCGTGAAATCCACACACGTGTCAAGGCAGACTTCCTTGAGTTCCTGCTCTAACCTACTTGGAGATAAAAGCCTTCTTAAAGTGAAAAACCTTTTATCAGGTGGCCATTTCTTTACAGAAAATACTGGAGCTTGTGCTGTGCTCTGTCAGGGAAAATTTGACAGCTTCACAGCAGATTGACAAGGCAGACTTCCTTGAGTTCCTTCTTTAACCTACTATGAGATAATAGCCTTCTTAAAGTGAAAAACCTTTTATCTGGGGGCCATTTCTTTACAGATAGCAATAAAAACTGTGCCTGTTTCCACCCGGTTTTGAAGCGGGGACCTTTCGCTTGTGAGGCGAACGTGATAACCAGTACACAGAAACTTGCTCTTTTTTCTCTACCATGCATTACCAGGAACGTCGCAAAGACTTTAGGAATTCTCGCAAAACAAGAAGCAATGTTTCTGCTCGGTTTTGAACCGAGGACCTTTCGCGTGTTAGGCGAGCGTGATGACCACTACACTACAGAAACTCCTGGAGCTTTACTTGTGCTCTGTCAGGGAAAATTACACACCATTAGAGCAGATTGACAAGCTGCGTGAAATCCACACGCGTTTCACAGAAGACCTCCTTAAGTTCACAGCAGGAGTTGCAGAACTGCTTTTTGAGAATCCACAGTGGTCATTTCTTTTGTGCTTTGTTGAAAATTACTTGGATACTAGCACAGACTCTGCTGGCCTGGCAGTTACCACAGCCTAGAGTGACTCAATATTTTTCTTCACACCTGTGTAAAGAAATGCCTTCACAGATTAGAGCGGCAGAAAAACCTTTTACCTTTGCTCTGTCATGGAAAATTGGACACCTTCACAGCAAATTGACAAGCTGCGTGAAATCCACACACGTGTCAAGGCAGACTTCCTTGAGTTCCTGCTCTAACCTACTTCGAGATAAAGCCTTCTTAGCGTGAAAAACCTTTTATCAGGTGGCCATTTCTTTACAGAAAATACTGGAGCTTGTGCTGTGCTCTGTCAGGGAAAATTGGACACCTTCACAGCAAATTGACAAGCTGCGTGAAATCCACACACGTGTCAAGGCAGACTTCCTTGAGTTCCTGCTCTAACCTACTTGGAGATAAAAGCCTTCTTAGAGTGAAAAACCTTTTATCAGGTGGCCATTTCTTTACAGAAAATACTGGAGCTTGTGCTGTGCTCTGTCAGGGAAAATTGGACAGCTTCACAGCAGATTGACAAGGCAGACTTCCTTGAGTTCCTGCTTTAACCTTCTCAGAGTTAAAAGCTTTTGTAGCGTGAAAAACCTTTTATCAGGTGGCCATTTCTTTACAGAAAATACTGGAGCTTGTGCTGTGCTCTGTCAGGGAAAATTGGACACCTTCACAGCAAATTGACAAGCTGCGTGAAATCCACACACGTGTCAAGGCAGACTTCCTTGAGTTCCTGCTTTAACCTACTCAGAGTTAAAAGCTTTTGTAGCGTGAAAAACCTTTTATCAGGTGGCCATTTCTTTACAGAAAATACTGGAGCTTGTGCTGTGCTCTGTCAGGGAAAATTGGACAGCTTCACAGCAGATTGACAAGGCAGACTTCCTTGAGTTCCTGCTTTAACCTACTTGGAGTTAAAAGCCTTTGTAGCATGAAAAACCTATTATCAGGTGGCCATTTCTTTACAGAAACTACTGGAGCTTGTGCTGTGCTCTGTCAGGAAAAATTAGACACCTTCACAGCAGATTGACAAGCTGCGTGAAATCCACACGTGTCAAGGCAGACTTCCTTGAGTTCCTGCTCTAACCTACTTGGAGATAAAAGCCTTCTTAAAGTGAAAAACCTTTTATCAGGTGGCCATTTCTTTACAGAAAATACTGGAGCTTGTGCTGTGCTCTGTCAGGGAAAATTGGACACCTTCACAGCAAATTGACAAGCTGAGTGAAATCCACACATGTGTCAAGGCAGACTTCCTTGAGTTCCTGCTCTAACCTACTTGGAGATAAAAGCCTTCTTAGAGTGAAAAACCTTTTATCTGGGGGCCATTTCTTTACAGAAAATACTGGAGCTTGTGCTGTGCTCTGTCAGGATAATTTGACAGCTTCACAGCAGATTGACAAGGCAGACTTCCTTGAGTTCCTTCTTTAACCTACTATGAGATAATAGCCTTCTTAAAGTGAAAAAACCTTTTATCAGGTGGCCATTTCTTTACAGAAACTACTGGAGCTTGTGCTGTGCTCTGTCAGGGAAAATTGGACAGCTTCACAGCAGATTGACAAGGCAGACTTCCTTGAGTTCCTTCTTTAACCTACTATGAGATAAAAGCCTTCTCAGAGTAAAAACCTTTTATCTGGGAGCCATTTCTTTACAGATAGCAATAAAGACTGTGCCTGTTTCCTCCTGGTTTTGAACCGGGGACCTTTGGCCTGTGAGGCGAACGTGATAACCACTACACTACGGAAACTTGCTCGTCTTTCTCTACCATGCTTTACCTGGAACGTCGCAAAGACTTTAAGAATTCTCGCGAAACAAGGTTTCTGCTCGGTTCTGAACCGAGGACCTTTAGCGTGTTAGGCGAACGTGATGACCACTACACTACAGAAACTCCTAGAGCTCTACTTGTGCTCTGTCAGGGAAAATTACACACCATTAGAGCAGATTGACAAGCTGCGTGAAATCCACACGCGTTTCACAGAAGACCTCCTTAAGTTCACAGCAGGAGCTGCAGAACTGCTTTTTGAGAATCCTCAGTGGTCATTTCTTTTGTGCTTTGTTGAAAATTACTTGGATACTAGCACAGACTCTGCTGGCCTGGCAGTTACCACAGCCTAGAGTGACTCAATATTTTCTTCACACACCTGTGTAAAGAAATGCCTTCACAGATTAGAGCGGCAGAAAAACCTTTTACCTTTGCTCTGTCAGGGAAAATTGGACAGCTTCACAGCAGATTGACAAGCTGCGTGAAATCCACACACGTGTCAAGGCAGACTTCCTTGAGTTCCTGCTTTAACCTACTCAGAGTTAAAAGCCTTGTAGTGTGAAAAACCTTTTATCAGGTGGCCATTTCTTTACAGAAAGTACTGGAGCTTGTGCTGTGCTCTGTCAGGAAAAATTGGACACCTTCACAGCAAATTGACAAGCTGCGTGAAATGCACACATGTGTCAAGGCAGACTTCCTTGAGTTCCTGCTTTAACCTACTCAGAGTTAAAAGCTTTTGTAGCGTGAAAAACCTTTTATCAGGTGGCCATTTCTTTACAGAAAATACTGGAGCTTGTGCTGTGCTCTGTCAGGGAAAATTAGACACCTTCACAGCAGATTGATAAGCTGCGTGAAATCCACACACGTGTCAAGGCAGACTTCCTTGAGTTCCTGCTTTAACCTACTCAGAGTTAAAAGCTTTTGTAGCGTGAAAAAGCCTTTTATCAGGTGGCCATTTCTTTGCAGAAAATACTGGAGCTTGTGCTGTGCTCTGTCAGGAAAATTGGACACCTTCACAGCAGATTGAAATCAAGGCAGACTTCCTTGAGTTCCTGCTTTAACCTACTTGTAGTTAAAAGCCTTTGTAGCGTGAAAAACCTTTTATCAGGTGGCCATTTCTTTACAGAAACTACTGGAGCTTGTGCTGTGCTCTGTCAGGAAAAATTGGACACCTTAACAGCAAATTGACAAGCTGCGTGAAATCCAGACACGTGTCAAGGCAGACTTCCTTGAGTTCCTGCTCTAACCTACTTGGAGATAAAAGCCTTCTTAGAGTGAAAAACCTTTTATCTGGGGCCATTTCTTTACAAAAAATACTGGAGCTTGTGCTGTGCTCTGTCAGGAAAATTTTCACACAGCTTTACAGCAGATTGACAAGGCAGACTTCCTTGAGTTCCAGCTCTAACCTACTTGTAGATAAAAGCCTTCATAGAGTGAAAAACCTTTTATCTGGGGCCATTTCTTTACAGAAAATACTGGAGCTTGTGCTGTGCTCTGTCAGGAAAATTGGACAGCTTCACAGCAGATTGACAAGCTGCGTGAAATCCACACACGTGTCAATGCAGACTTCCTTGAGTTCTTGCTCTAACCTACTTGGAGATAAAAGCCTTTGTAAAGTGAAAAACCTTTTATCTGGGGCCATTTCTTTACAGAAAATACTGGAGCTTGTGCTGTGCTCTGTCAGGGAAAATTGGACACCTTCACAGCAAATTGACAAGCTGCGTGAAATCCACACACGTGTCAAGGCAGACTTCCTTGAGTTCCTGCTCTAACTTACTTGGAGATAAGCCTTCTTAAAGTGAAAAAACTTTTATCAGGTGGCCATTTCTTTACAGAAAATACTGGAGCTTGTGCTGTGCTCTGTCAGGAAAATTGGACAGCTTCACAGCAGATTGACAAGGCAGACTTCCTTGAGTTCCTGCTTTAACTTCTACTTCCTGTTAAAAGAGCCTTGTAGTGTGAAAAACCTTTTATCAGGTGGCCATTTCTTTACAGAAAGTACTGGAGCTTGTGCTGTGCTCTGTCAGGGAAAATTGGACACCTTCACAGCAAATTGACAAGCTGCGTGAAATCCACACACGTGTCAAGGCAGACTTCCTTGAGTTCCTGCTTTAACCTACTCAGAGTTAAAAGCTTTTGTAGCGTGAAAAACCTTTTATCAGGTGGCCATTTCTTTACAGAAACTACTGGAGCTTGTGCTGTGCTCTGTCAGGGAAAATTAGACACCTTCACAGCAGATTGACAAGCTGCGTGAAATCCACACACGTGTCAAGGCAGACTTCCTTGAGTTCCTGCTTTAACCTACTCAGAGTTAAAAGCTTTTGTAGCGTGAAAAAGCTTTTATCAGGTGGCCATTTCTTTGCAGAAAATACTGGAGCTTGTGCTGTGCTCTGTCAGGGAAAATTGGAAACCTTCACAGCAGATTGACAAGGCAGACTTCCTAGAGTTCCTGCTTTAACCTACTTGCAGTTAAAAGCCTTTGTAGCGTGAAAAACCTTTTATCAGGTGGCCATTTCTTTACAGAAACTACTGGAGCTTGTGCTGTGCTCTGTCAGGAAAATTGGACACCTTAACAGCAAATTGACAAGCTGCGTGAAATCCAGACACGTGTCAAGGCAGACTTCCTTGAGTTCCTGCTCTAACCTACTTGGAGATAAAAGCCTTCTTAGAGTGAAAAACCTTTTATCTGGGGGCCATTTCTTTACAAAAATACTGGAGCTTGTGCTGTGCTCTGTCAGGAAAAATTGGACAGCTTCACAGCAGATTGACAAGGCAGACTTCCAAGGCAGACTTCCTTGAGTTCCAGCTCTAACCTACTTGGAGATAAAAGCCTTCTTAGAGTGAAAAACCTTTTATCTGGGGGCCATTTCTTTACAGAAAATACTGGAGCTTGTGCTGTGCTCTGTCAGGGAAAATTGGACACCTTCACTGCAAATTGTCAAGCTGCGTGAAATCCACACACGTGTCAAGGCAGACTTCCTTGAGTTCCTGCTCTAACCTACTTGGAGATAAAAGCCTTCTTAGAGTGAAAAACCTTTTATCTGGGGGCATTTCTTTACAAAAAATACTGGAGCTTGTGCTGTGCTCTGTCAGGAAAATTGGACAGCTTCACAGCAGATTGACAAGGCAGACTTCCTTGAGTTCCAGCTCTAACCTACTTGTAGATAAAAGCCTTCATAGAGTGAAAAACCTTTTATCTGAGGGCCATTTCTTTACAGAAAATACTGGAGCTTGTGCTGTGCTCTGTCGGGAAAAAATGGACAGCTTCATAGCAGATTGACAAGCTGCATGAAATCCACACACGTGTCAATGCAGACTTCCTTGAGTTCTTGCTTTAACCTACTTTGGAGATAAAAGCCTTCTTAAAGTGAAAAACATTTTATCTGGGGCCATTTCTTTACAGAAAATACTGGAGCTTGTGCTGTGCTCTGTCAGGAAAAATTGGACACCTTCACAGCAAATTGACAAGCTGCGTGAAATCCACACACGTGTCAAGGCAGACTTCCTTGAGTTCCTGCTCTAACTTACTTGGAGATAAAAGCCTTCTTAAAGTGAAAAACCTTTTATCAGGTGGCCATTTCTTTACAGAAAATACTGGAGCTTGTGCTGTGCTCTGTCAGGAAAATTGGACAGCTTCACAGCAGATTGTCAAGGCAGACTTCCTTGAGTTCCTGCTTTAACCTACTCAGAGTTAAAAGCCTTTGTAGCGTGAAAAACCTTTTTATCAAGTGGCCATTTCTTTACAGAAACTACTGGAGCTTGTGCTGTGCTCTGTCAGGAAAGTTGGACATCTTCACAGCAGATTGACAAGGCAGACTTCCTTGAGTTCCTTCTTTAACCTACTATGAGATAAAGCCTTCTCAGAGAAAAACCTTTTATCTGGGGCCATTTCTTTACAGATAGCAATAAAGACTGTGCCTGTTTCCACCTGGTTTTGAACCGGGGACCTTTGGCGTGTGAGGCTAACGTGATAACCACTACACTACGAAACTTGCTCTTCTCTCTCAACCATGATTTACCTGGAACGTTGCAAAGACTTTAAGAATTCTCGCAAACAAGAAGCAATGTTTCTGCTCGGTTTTGAACCGAGGACCGTTCGCGTGTTAGGCGAACGTGATGACCACTACACTACAGAATCTCCTGGAGCTCTACTTGTGCTCTGTCAGGGAAAATTACACACCATTAGAGCAGATTGACAAGCTGCGTGAAATCCACACGCGTTTCACAGAAGACCTCCTTAAGTTCACAGCAGAAGCTGCAGAACTGCTTTTGAGAATCCTCAGTGGTCATTTCTTTTGTGCTTTGTTGAAAATTACTTGGATACTAGCACAGACTCTGCTGGCCTGGCAGTTAGCACAGCCTAGAGTGACTCAATATTTTTCTTCACAACACCTGTGTAAAGAAATGCCATCACAGATTAGAGCGGCAGAGAAACCTTTTACCTTTGCTCTGTCAGGGAAAATTGGACAGCTTCACAGCAGATTGACAAGCTGCGTGAAATCCACACACACGTGTCAAGGAGACTTCCTTGAGTTCCTGCTTTAACCTACTCAGAGTTAAAAGCCTTGTAGTGTGAAAAACCTTTATCAGGTGGCCATTTCTTTACAGAAAGTACTGGAGCTTGTGCTGTGCTCTGTCAGGGAAAATTGGACACCTTCACAGGAAATTGACAAGCTGCGTGAAATCCACACACGTGTCAAGGCAGACTTCCTTGAGTTCCTGCTTTAACCTACTCAGAGTTAAAAGCTTTTGTAGCGTGAAAAACTTTTATCAGGTGGCCATTTCTTTACAGAAAATACTGGAGCTTGTGCTGTGCTCTGTCAGGGAAAATTAGACACCTTCACAGCAGATTGACAAGCTGCGTGAAATCCACACACGTGTCAAGGCAGACTTCCTTGAGTTCCTGCTTTAACCTACTTGGAGTTAAAAGCTTTTTAGCGTGAAAAGCTTTTATCAGGTGGCCATTTCTTTACAGAAAATACTGGAGCTTGTGCTGTGCTCTGTCAGGGAAAATTAGACACCTTCACAGCAGATTGAAATCCACACAGGCAGACTTCCTAGAGTTCCTGCTTTAACCTACTTGCAGTTAAAAGCCTTTGTAGCGTGAAAAACCTTTTATCAGGGGCCATTTCTTTACAGAAACTACTGGAGCTTGTGCTGTGCTCTGTCAGGGAAAATTGGACACACTTAACAGCAAATTGACAAGCTTGAAATCCACACGTGTCAAGGCAGACTTCCTTGAGTTCCTGCTCTAACCTACTTGGAGATAAAAGCCTTCTTAGAGTGAAAAACCTTTTATCTGGGGGCCATTTCTTTACAAAAATACTGGAGCTTGTGCTGTGCTCTGTCAGGGAAAATTGGACAGCTTCACAGCAGATTGACAAGGCAGACTTCCTTGAGTTCCAGCTCTAACCTACTTGGAGATAAAAGCCTTCTTAGAGTGAAAAACCTTTTATCTGGGGCCATTTCTTTACAGAAAATACTGGAGCTTGTGCTGTGCTCTGTCAGGAAAATTGGACACCTTCACTGCAAATTGTCAAGCTGCGTGAAATCCACACACGTGTCAAGGCAGACTTCCTTGAGTTCCTGCTCTAACCTACTTGGAGATAAAAAGCCTTCTTAGAGTGAAAAACATTTTATCTGGGGGCCATTTCTTTACAAAAAATACTGGAGCTTGTGCTGTGCTCTGTCAGGAAAATTTGGACACCTTCACAGCAGATTGACAAGGCAGACTTCCTTGAGTTCCAGCTCTAACCTACTTGTAGATAAAAGCCTTCATAGAGTGAAAAACCTTTTATCAGAGGGCCATTTCTTTACAGAAAATACTGGAGCTTGTGCTGTGCTCTGTCGGGAAAATTGGACAGCTTCATAGCAGATTGACAAGCTGCATGAAATCCACACACGTGTCAATGCAGACTTCCTTGAGTTCTTGCTCTAACCTACTTTGGAGATAAAAGCCTTCTTCAAGTGAAAAACCTTTTATCTGAAATTTCTTTACAGAAAATACTGGAGCTTGTGCTGTGCTCTGTCAGGGAAAATTGGACACCTTCACAGCAAATTGACAAGCTGCGTGAAATCCACACACGTGTCAAGGCAGACTTCCTTGAGTTCCTGCTCTAACCTACTTGGAGATAAAAGCCTTCTAAAGTGAAAAACCTTTATCAGGTGGCCATTTCTTTACAGAAAATACTGGAGCTTGTGCTGTGCTCTGTCAGGGAAAATTGGACAGCTTCACAGCAGATTGACAAGGCAGACTTCCTTGAGTTCCTGCTTTAACCTACTCAGAGTTAAAAGCTTTTGTAGCGTGAAAAACCTTTTATCAGGTGGCCATTTCTTTACAGAAACTACTGGAGCTTGTGCTGTGCTCTGTCAGGAAAGTTGGACATCTTCACAGCAGATTGACAAGGCAGACTTCCTTGAGTTCCTTCTTTAACCTACTATGAGATAAAAAGCCTTCTCAGAGTAAAAACCTTTTATCTGGGGCCATTTCTTTACAGATAGCAATAAAGACTGTGCCTGTTTCCACCTGGTTTTGAACCGGGGACCTTTGGCGTGTGAGGCGAACGTGATAACCACTACACTACGGAAACTTGCTCTTCTCTCTCTCAACCATGATTTACCTGGAACGTTGCAAAGACTTTAAGAATTCTCGCGAAACAAGAAGCAATGTTTCTGCTCGGTTTTGAACCGAGGACCTTCGCGTGTTAGGCGAAACGTGATGACCACTACACTACAGAAACTCCTGGAGCTCTACTTGTGCTCTGTCAGGAAAATTACACACCATTAGAGCAGATTGACAAGCTGCGTGAAATCCACACGCGCGTTTCACAGAAGACCTCCTTAAGTTCACAGCAGAAGCTGCAGAACTGCTTTTTGAGAATCCTCAGTGGTCATTTCTTTTGTGCTTTGTTGAAAATTACTTGGATACTAGCACAGACTCTGCTGGCCTGGCAGTTAGCACAGCCTAGAGTGACTCAATATTTTTCTTCACAACACCTGTGTAAAGAAATGCCATCACAGATTAGAGCGGCAGAGAAACCTTTTGTCACCTTTGCTCTGTCAGGAAAATTGGACAGCTTCACAGCAGATTGACAAGCTGCGTGAAATCCACACACGTGTCAAGGCAGACTTCCTTGAGTTCCTGCTTTAACCTACTCAGAGTTAAAAGCCTTGTAGTGTGAAAAACCTTTTATCAGGTGGCCATTTCTTTACAGAAAGTACTGGAGCTTGTGCTGTGCTCTGTCAGGGAAAATTGGACACCTTCACAGCAAATTGACAAGCTGCGTGAAATCCACACACGTGTCAAGGCAGACTTCCTTGAGTTCCTGCTTTAACCTACTCAGAGTTAAAAGCTTTTGTAGCGTGAAAAACCTTTTATCAGGTGGCCATTTCTTTACAGAAAATACTGGAGCTTGTGCTGTGCTCTGTCAGGGAAAATTGGACACCTTCACAGCAGATTGACAAGCTGCGTGAAATCAGACTTCAATGCAGACTTCCTGTTCCTGCTTTAACCTACTTGCAGTTAAAAGCCTTTGTAAAGTGAAAAACCTTTTATCAGGTGGCCATTTCTTTACAGAAACTACTGGAGCTTGTGCTGTGCTCTGTCAGGAAAATTGGACACCTTCACAGCAAATTGACAAGCTGCGTGAAATCCAGACACGTGTCAAGGCAGACTTCCTTGAGTTCCTGCTCTAACCTACTACTTGGAGATAAAAGCCTTGCTCTGTCAGTAGAGTGAAAAACCTTTTATCTGGTGGCCATTTCTTTACAGAAAATACTGGAGCTTGTGCTGTGCTCTGTCAGGAAAATTGGACACCTTCACAGCAAATTGACAAGCTGCGTGAAATCCAGACACGTGTCAAGGCAGACTTCCTTGAGTTCCTGCACTAACCTACTTGGAGATAAAAGCCTTCTTAGAGTGAAAAACCTTTTATCTGGGGGCCATTTCTTTACAGAAAATACTGGAGCTTGTGCTGTGCTCTGTCAGGGCAAAATTGGACACCTTCACAGCAGATACAAGCCTGACAAATCAGACTTCCTTGAGTTCCTTCTTTAACCTACTATGAGATAATAGCCTTCTTAGAGTGAAAAACTTTTATCAGGTGGCCATTTCTTTACAGAAAATACTGGAGCTTGTGCTGTGCTCTGTCAGGAAAACAATTGGACAGCTTCACAAAATGTGATGACCAATACACTGAAACAGATTGTCAACCATTAGGCAGACTTCCTGGAGTTCCTGCTTTAACCTACTCAGAGTTAAAAGCCTTTGTAGCGTGAAAAACCTTTTATCAGGTGGCCATTTCTTTACAGAAACTACTGGAGCTTGTGCTGTGCTCTGTCAGGAAAATTGGACAGCTTCACAGCAGATTGACAAGGCAGACTTCCTTGAGTTCCTGCTTTAACCTACTCAGAGTTAAAAGCCTTGTAGTGTGAAAAACCTTTTATCAGGTGGCCATTTCTTTACAGAAAGTACTGGAGCTTGTGCTGTGCTCTGTCAGGGAAAATTGGACACCTTCACAGCAAATTGACAAGCTGCGTGAAATCCACACACGTGTCAAGGCAGACTTCCTTGAGTTCCTGCTTTAACCTACTCAGAGTTAAAAGCTTTTGTAGCGTGAAAAACCTTTTATCAGGTGGCCATTTCTTTACAGAAAATACTGGAGCTTGTGCTGTGCTCTGTCAGGGAAAATTGGACACCTTCACAGCAAATTGACAAGCTGCGTGAAATCTTCACACGTGTCAATGCAGACTTCCTGAGTTCCTGCTCTAACCTACTTGCAGTTAAAAGCCTTCTGTAGCGTGAAAAACTTTTTATCAGGTGGCCATTTCTTTACAGAAAATACTGGAGCTTGTGCTGTGCTCTGTCAGGGAAAATTGGACACCTTCACAGCAAATTGACAAGCTGCGTGAAATCCACACACGTGTCAAGGCAGACTTCCTTGAGTTCCTGCTCTAACCTACTTGGAGATAAAAGCCTTCTTAGAGTGAAAAACCTTTTATCTGGGGGCCATTTCTTTACAGAAAATACTGGAGCTTGTGCTGTGCTCTGTCAGGGAAAATTGGACACCTTCACAGCAAATTGACAAGCAGAAATCCACACGTGTCAAGGCAGACTTCCTTGAGTTCCTGCTCTAACCTACTTGGAGATAAAAGCCTTCTTAGAGTGAAAAACCTTTCATTTGGGGGGCCATTTCTTTACAGAAAATACTGGAGCTTGTGCTGTGCTCTGTCAGGAAAATTGGACAGCTTCACAGCAGATTGACAAGGCAGACTTCCTTGAGTTCCTGCTTTAACCTACTGTGGAGATAAAAGCCTTCTTAGCGTGAAAAACCTTTTATCAGGTGGCCAAATCTCTCAGATACAAAAAATAGAGTGTGCCTGTTTCCAGCAGGTTTGCCTGTGTGACTCTGTCAGGAAAAAGGCGACAGCTTCACAAGCACGAAACTTGCTCTTTTCTCTACCATGATTTACCTGGAGTTCCTGACTTTATGAATTCTCTCAACAAGAAGAAATATTTCTGCTCAGTTTGAACCGAGGACCTTCAGCAGGTTAGGCGATTTTGATGACCACTACACTACAGAAATCTACACGAGCTTGCACAGAAGACCTCCTGTTCAGGCAGGAGCTGCAGAACTGCTTTTGAGAATCCACAGTGGTCATTTCTTTTGTGCTTTGTTGAAAATTACTTGGATACTAGCACAGACTCTGCTGGCCTGGCAGTTACCACAGCCTAGAGTGACTCAATATTTTTTTCACACCTGTGTAAAGAAATGCCTTCACAGATTAGAGCTGGAGAAAAACTTTTACCTTTGCTCTGTCAGGGAAAATTGGACAGCTTCACAGCAGATTGACAAGCTGCGTGAAATCCACACACGTGTCAAGGCAGACTTCCTTGAGTTCCTGCTTTAACCTACTCAGAGTTAAAAGCCTTGTAGCGTGAAAAACCTTTTATCAGGTGGCCATTTCTTTACAGAAAATACTGGAGCTTGTGCTGTGCTCTGTCAGGAAAATTGGACAGCTTCACAGCAGATTGACAAGGCAGACTTCTTTGAGTTCCTGCTTTAACCTACTCAGAGTTAAAAGCCTTTGTAGCGTGAAAAACCTATTATCAGGTGGCCATTTCTTTACAGAAACTACTGGAGCTTGTGCTGTGCTCTGTCAGGGAAAATTGGACAGCTTCACAGCAGATTGACAAGGCAGACTTCCTTGAGTTCCTTCTTTAACCTACTATGAGATAAAAGCCTTCTCAGAGTGAAAAACCTTTTATCTGGGGGCCATTTCTTTACAGATAGCAATAAAGACTGTGCTGTGTTTCCACCGGTTTCAACCGGGGACCTTTCAGCAAATGAGGCGAACGTGATAACCACTACACTCCAGAAACTTGTCAAGGCTCTACCACTTTACCTGAGTTCGCTGACATTAACCTTCTCGCAAAACAAGAAGCAATGTTTCTGCTCGTTTTGAACCGAGGACCTTTTTAGGCAGGTGATGCCATTTCTTTACAGAAACTCCTGGAGCTTGTACTTGTGCTCTGTCAGGGAAAATTACACACCATTAGAGCAGATTGACAAGTTGCGTGAAATCCACACGAGTTTCACAGAAGACCTCCTTAAGTTCACAGCAGGAGCTGCAGAACTGCTTTTTGAGAATCCTCAGTGGTCATTTCTTTTGTGCTTTGTTGAAAATTACTTGGATACTAGCACAGACTCTGCTGGCCTGGCAGTTACCACAGCCTAGAGTGACTCAATATTTTTCTTCACACCTGTGTAAAGAAATGCCTTCACAGATTAGAGCGGCAGAACAACCTTTTACCTTTGCTCTGTCAGGGAAAATTGGACAGCTTTACAGCAGATTGACAAGCTGCGTGAAATCCACACACGTGTCAAGGCAGACTTCCTTGCGTTCCTGCTCTAACCTACTTGGAGATAAAAGCCTTCTTAGAGTGAAAAACCTTTTATCAGGTGGCCATTTCTTTACAGAAAGTACTGGAGCTTGTGCTGTGCTCTGTCAGGGAAAATTGGACACCTTCACAGCAAATTGACAAGCTGCGTGAAATCCACACACGTGTCAAGGCAGACTTCCTTGAGTTCCTGCTTTAACCTACTCAGAGTTAAAAGCTTTTGTAGCGTGAAAAAGCTTTTATCAGGTGGCCATTTCTTTACAGAAAATACTGGAGCTTGTGCTGTGCTCTGTCAGGGAAAATTGGACACCTTCACAGCAAATTGACAAGCTGCGTGAAATCCACACACGTGTCAAAGCAGACTTCCTTGAGTTCCTGCTCTAACCTACTTGGAGATAAAAGCCTTCTTAAAGTGAAAACGCTTTTATCAGGTGGCCATTTCTTTACAGAAAATACTGGAGCTTGTGATGTGCTCTGTCAGGGAAAATTGGACACCTTTACAGCAAATTGACAAGCTGCGTGAAATCCACACACGTGTCAAGGCAGACTTCCTTAAGTTCCTGCTCTAACCTACTTGGAGATAAAAGCCTTCTTAAAGTGAAAAAGCTTTTATCAGGTGGCCATTTCTTTACAGAAAATACTGGAGCTTGTGCTGTGCTCTTTCAGGAAAAATTGGACAGCTTCACAGCAGATTGACAAGGCAGACTTCCTTGAGTTCCTGCTTTAACCTACTCAAAGTTAAAAGCCTTTGTAGCGTGAAAAACCATTTATCAGGTGGCCATTTCTTTACAGAAACTACTGGAGCTTGTGTTGTGCTCTGTCAGGGAAAATTTGACACCTTTAAAGCAAATTGACAAGCTGCGTGAAATCCAGACACCTGTCAAGGCAGACTTCCTTGAGTTCCTGCTCTAACCTACTTTGAGATAAAAGCCTTCATAGAGTGAAAAACCTTTTATCTGGGGGCCTATTCTTTACAGAAAATACTGGAGCTTGTGCTGTGCTCTGTCAGGGAAAATTGGACACCTTCACAGCAAATTGACAAGCTGCGTGAAATCCAGACATGTGTCAAGGCAGACTTCCTTGAGTTCCTGCTCTAACCTACTTGGAGATAAAAGCCTTCTTAGAGTGAAAAACCTTTTATTTGGGGGCCATTTCTTTACAGAAAATACTGGAGCTTGTGCTGTGCTCTGTCAGGGAAAATTGGAAAGCTTCACAGCAGATTTACAAGGCAGACTTCCTTGAGTTCCTGCTCTAACCTACTTGGAGATAAAGCCTTCTTAGAGTGAAAAACCTTTTATTTGGGGGCCATTTCTTTACAGAAAATCCTGGAGCTTGTGCTGTGCTCTGTCAGGGAAAGTTGGACAGCCTCACAGCAGATTGACAATTCAGACTTCCTTGAGTTCCTGCTCTAACCTATGTGGAGATAAAAGCCTTCTTAGCGTGAAAAACATTTTATCTGGGGGCCAAATCTCTACAGATAGCAAAAAAAGAGTGTTCCTGTTTCCACCCGGTTTCGAACCGGGGACCTTTCGCGTGTAAGGCGAACGTGATGACCACTACACTACAGAAATCCACACGTGTTGCACAGAAGACCTCCTTAAATTCACAGCAGGAGCTGCAGAACTGCTTTTTGAGAATCCACAGTGGTCATTTCTTTTGTGCTGTTGAAAATTACTTGGATACTAGCACAGACTCTGCTGGCCTGGCAGTTACCACAGCCTAGAGTGACTCAATATTTTTCTTCACACCTGTGTAAAGAAATGCCTTCACAGATTAGAGCGGCAGAAAAACCTTTTACCTTTGCTCTGTCAAGGAAAATTGGACAGCTTCACAGCAGATTGACAAGCTGCGTGAAATCCACACACGTGTCAAGGCAGACTTCCTTGAGTTCCTGCTTTAACCTACTCAGAGTTAAAAGCCTTGTAGTGAAAAACCTGCTTTAAACCTACTTTTGTGCTTGTTGCAAAGCCTTTGTGGCGTGAAAACCTTTTATCAGGTGGCCATTTCTATACAGAAAATACTGGAGCTTGTGCTGTGTTCTGTCAGGGAAAATTGGACAGCTTCACAGCAGATTGACAAGGCAGACTTCTTTGAGTTCCTGCTTTAACCTACTCAGAGTTAAAAGCCTTTGTAGCGTGAAAAACCTATTATCAGGTGGCCATTTCTTTACAGAAACTACTGGAGCTTGTGCTGTGCTCTGTCAGGGAAAATTGGACAGCTTCACAGCAGATTCACAAGGCAGACTTCCTTGAGTTCCTTCTTTAACCTACTATGAGATAAAAGCCTTCTCAGAGTGAAAAACCTTTTATCTGGGGGCCATTTCTTTACAGATAGCAATAAAGACTGTACCTGTTTCCACCCGGTTTCGAACCGGGGACCTTTCACGTGTGAGGCGAACGTGATAACCACTACACTACGGAAACTTGCCCTTCTTTCTCTACCATGATTTACCTGGAACGTCGCAAAGACATTAAGAATTCTCGCAAAACAAGAAGCAATGTTTCTGCTCGGTTTTGAACCGAGGACCTTTCGCGTGTTAGGCAAACATGATGACCACTATACTACAGAAACTCCTGGAGCTCTACTTGTGCTCTGTCAGGGAAAATTACACACCATTAGAGCAGATTGACAAGTTGCGTGAAATCCACACGCGTTTCACAGAAGACCTCCTTAAGTTCACAGCAGGAGCTGCAGAACTGCTTTTTGAGAATCCTCAGTGGTCATTTCTTTTGTGCTTTGTTGAAAATTACTTGGATACTAGCACAGACTCTGCTGGCCTGGCAGTTACCACAGCCTAGAGTGACTCAATATTTTTCTTCACACCTGTGTAAAGAAATGCCTTCACAGATTAGAGCGGCAGAAAAACCTTTTACCTTTGCTCTGTCAGGGAAAATTGGACAGCTTTACAGCAGATTGACAAGCTGCGTGAAATCCACACACGTGTCAAGACAGACTTCCTTGAGTTCCTGCTTTAACCTACTCAGAGTTAAAAGCTTTTGTAGCGTGAAAAAGCTTTTATCAGGTGGCCATTTCTTTACAGAAAATACTGGAGCTTGTGCTGTGCTCTGTCAGGGAAAATTGGACACCTTCACAGCAAATTGACAAGCTGCGTGAAATCCACACACGTGTCAAGGCAGACTTCCTTGAGTTCCTGCTTTAACCTACTCAGAGTTAAAAGCTTTTGTAGCGTGAAAAAGCTTTTATCAGGTGGCCATTTCTTTACAGAAAATACTGGCGCTTGTGCTGTGCTCTGTCAGGGAAAATAGGACACCTTCACAGCAAATTGACAACCTGCGTGAAATCCACACACGTGTCAATGCAGACTTCCTTGAGTTCTTGCTCTAACCTACTTGGAGATAAAAGCCTTCTTAAAGTGAAAAAGCTTTTATCAGGTGGCCATTTCTTTACAGAAAATACTGGAGCTTGTGCTGTGCTCTTTCAGGAAAAATTGGACAGCTTCACAGCAGATTGACAAGGCAGACTTCCTTGAGTTCCTGCTTTAACCTACTCAAAGTTAAAAGCCTTTGTAGCGTGAAAAACCTATTATCAGGTGGCCATTTCTTTACAGAAACTACTGGAGCTTGTGCTGTGCTCTGTCAGGGAAAATTGGACAGCTTCACAGCAGATTGACAAGGCAGACTTCCTTGAGTTCCTTCTTTAACGTACTATGAGATAAAAGCCTTCTCAGAGTGAAAAACCTTTTATCTGGGGGCCATTTCTTTACAGATAGCAATAAAGACTGTGCCTGTTTCCACCCGGTTTCGAACCGGGGACCTTTCGCGTGTGAGGCGAACGTGATAACCACTACACTACGGAAACTTGCCCTTCTTCTCTACCATGATTTACCTGGAACGTCGCAAAGACATTAAGAATTCTCGCAAAACAAGAAGCAATGTTTCTGCTCGGTTTTGAACCGAGGACCTTTCGCGTGTTAAGCGAACGTGATGACCACTACACTACAGAAACTCCTGGAGCTCTACTTGTGCTCTGTCAGGGAAAATTACACACCATTAGAGCAGATTGACAAGTTGCGTGAAATCCACACGCGTTTCACAGAAGACCTCCTTAAGTTCACAGCAGGAGCTGCAGAACTGCTTTTTGAGAATCCTCAGTGGTCATTTCTTTTGTGCTTTGTTGAAAATTACTTGGATACTAGCACAGACTCTGCTGGCCTGGCAGTTACCACAGCCTAGAGTGACTCAATATTTTTCTTCACACCTGTGTAAAGAAATGCCTTCACAGATTAGAGCGGCAGAAAAACCTTTTACCTTTGCTCTGTCAGGGAAAATTGGACAGCTTTACAGCAGATTGACAAGCTGCGTGAAATCCACACACGTGTCAAGGCAGACTTCCTTGAGTTCCTGCTTTAACCTACTCAGAGTTAAAAGCCTTGTAGTGTGAAAAACCTTTTATCAGGTGGCCATTTCTTTACAGAAAGTACTGGAGCTTGTGCTGTGCTCTGTCAGGGAAAATTGGACACCTTCACAGCAAATTGACAAGCTGCGTGAAATCCACACACGTGTCAAGGCAGACTTCCTTGAGTTCCTGCTTTAACCTACTCAGAGTTAAAAGCTTTTGTAGCGTGACAAAGATTTTATCAGGTGGCCATTTCTTTACAGAAAATACTGGAGCTTGTGCTGTGCTCTGTCAGGGAAAATTGGACACCTTCACAGCAAATTGACAAGCTGCGTGAAATCCACACACGTGTCAATGCAGACTTCCTTGAGTTCCTGCTCTAACCTACTTGGAGATAAAAGCCTTCTTAAAGTGAAAAAGCTTTTATCAGGTGGCCATTTCTTTACAGAAAATACTGGAGCTTGTGGTGTGCTCTGTCAGGGAAAATTGGACACCTTTACAGCAAATTGACAAGCTGCGTGAAATCCACACACGTGTCAAGGCAGACTTCCTTAAGTTCCTGCTCTAACCTACACTGTAAAAAATGACTGTGAGATTTACAGGAAAACAATGTAAAATTCCTACAGAAAAGTATTGTAAATCCAAAAACATATATTTTTTGTTTAAATCACAGTGAACTTTTGTAAACTATTAAACAGAATGTTTTGTTATATTTACAACAACGATATGCGATTATAATCAAATTTATTTGTTAAAACTACAAAGATTGGTATAAAAAACAGAGAAATACTGTAATACTCATAACAAAACAACTTTGTTCATTTGACATGTAAATATTGTCAAAACTAAAGTTTTAGTCAGTTGTTCTTAAAAATACAACTAAAGTAAGTCACTATACAAGTTTATGCTGTACTTGTAACATGATTGATGCAAATTGAGGTAGTAAAAATGTTTTTACAAAAAATCTATTGTCAACCTGAGAGGTTGCCTGTCTGTATTTATATATAAAAATATAGGCTACAATTATAATAACATTGTTATTATAATTCAGGCTATTTGTAGCATATTGTAGAGTTTGTATAAGAAATTAAATTTATTGATATGCAAAGTAATAGGTAAGGTTCAGTCCTAATCCTTATATGCCTTATGTTTATTTTAGTCTTTAAATTGTAATGTAATTCTTAACCTACTGGTTTTCTACATAGGCCTATTGATAAAACAAAAGTAATAATTTGAGCATTGTGTCATTATCACAGGCTAAACAATTAAACAGTGCCTTCAGTAACCGCTTTGATTTATTTGTAGCCTACTCTGTTTATTGTAATGATACATCAGAGACGTGGGGATCCATTTGCGATTGAGCTTTAATCGTGGTCGGGCAGGCAGGGTCAAACAGGAGCAAACGATAATACACGAGGGAAATCCAAGAGACGTGGCGATAACAGGCAGTAGGTCAAAAGGCAGGCAGATATCAATCACAAGAGTAACAAGGCACAGGTCGGCAACAGGAAAACAAACACGGGAATAAACGCTCAGAATTGCAGTAAACACAAACAAGACTTCGCGATGAATGAACGTGAGAGGGTCCATTATAAAGGCTGGATGATGCGGAACACCTGGTGGCTGTAATCAGCCCAAGGTACGGGGTTGTGGGAAATGTAGTCTTTAGCGATTAGTATTCGGTGAGAGCTCCCTCCGGTGGTGGTCGGAGAGAGCCACAGAGGTGCTGTTCATGACAGAGCCCCCCCCCTGCGAGCGGCTCCGGAAGCGAGGAGTGACTCGACGCCGAGGTCTTCCACGGGGTCTGGGAGCAGGTTTGTCGGGATGGTCATGGTGAAAGGTGGCAGTGAGAGTGGGGTCGAGAATGTCTCGAGCAGGTATCCAAGACCTCTCCTCGGGTCCATAGCCTTCCCAGTCGATGAGGTATTGAAGTTCTCTGCCTCGGCGTCGAGAGTCCAGGATTTCGAACCTGGTAGGCCTCCTCGCCGCCGCCGATGATCAAGGAGGGGCGTCGTTGGTAGCAACCTCTTCCTGGTCCCTCTCTCCTCCCGGACCACCGGCGGGTTTAAGCAGTGAGACATGGAAAGTAGAGGCAATGCGATAATTAGCAGGTAGGTCAAGACGATATGAAACTGGTGTAACTTGCTTGATGATTTTGAAGGGACCCACGTACCTTGGACTCAGTTTCTTGCAGGGTAATCGGAGGCGGAGATCTCGGGTTGATAGCCAAACCCAGTCACCAGGTAAGTACTGGGGTGCATCTCGGCGATGACGATCAGCCTGAGCTTGGAACCTTCTGACAGCTCCTCTGAGATGGACGTGGGCGGTATTCCAGACTTCCTCACTTCTTTGTAACCATGCGTTGACTGCGGGCAGTGCTGAGGGTTCTCCGGACCAAGGAAACAAAGGCGGTTGATAGCCCAGAACGCATTGGAAGGAGTTAGTCCAGTGGATTGTTTCCTGAGGGAATTCTGGGCATACTCAGCCCAGACTAAATAGCGACTCCAGTCTTGTTGGTTGTCGTGGCAGTACGTTCTGAGAAATTGTGACAGTTCTTGATTTAAACGTTCGGCTTGTCCGTTGGATTGAGGATGATAACCTGAAGTTAGACTGACGTTTATGTTGAGTTGCGTGCAAAAGGCTTGCCAGACTCGGGAGGTGAACTGTGGGCGCGATCAGATACGATATCCTCGGTAAGCCGTAAAAGCGAAATACCTGCTGTAGAAGGACTTCAGCGGTTTCCCAAGCTGTGGGTAGTTTGGGCAAGGGTATAAATCTGCATGCCTTGAGAACCGATCCACGACCGTGAGTACCGTGGTAAAGGAGTTGGAGATAGGCAGATCCGTTACGAAATCGATAGCTATGTGAGACCAAGGTCGTTCAGGTATGGGTAGTGGCTGTAGAAGTCCTGCTGGGCGTTGATGGGAGGTTTTACGATATTACAGGTTTCACACTGTTGCACGAAATGGATGGTGTCTGAACGTATGGTGGGCCACCAGAATCTGTTATTAACTAACTGCAGGGTGGCTGTGATGCCTGGATGACCGGCGCTGGGAGTGTCGTGAATCCAATGCAGAACTCTCTGACGTAGTGCTTGGGGTACGTCGTCCGGTTAGGAGGGCAGGCTGGTGGGACTGGTTCGGAAAGTTGGGCCTCTGAGATCTCGGTCATGATATCCCACTGGATTGGAGCGATAATGCGGGCTGGCGGTAGGATGGGTTCATGAGAGACTTCTTGAGGGCTGCTCTCGAACTGCCTAGATAAAGCATCCGCTTTGGTGTTCTTTGACCCTGGGCGGTAAGTGACTTTAAAATCAAAGCGGAGAAGAACAAAGACCACCTGGCTTGTCTTGAGTTTAGACGCTTGGCGGATTGGATATATTCAAGATTTCGGTGATCGGTGAGTATGGTGAATGGTAGTTTGGCTCCCTCTAGCCAGTGCCGCCACTCCTCAAGGGCTGATTTCATGGCAAGGAGCTCTATCCCCGACATCATAGTTGCGTTCGCAGGGTTAAGCTTGCGGGAGAAGTAAGCACAAGGGAAGAGTTTAGCTGGCTGCCCGTGACGTTGAGACAGGATGGCGCCGATGCCCACATTAGATGCATCTACCTCGACTATGAATTCCCGATTGGGGTCTGGGTGATGGAGTATGGGAGCGGTCGTGAACCTTTCCTTGACCTGGTCAAATGCCTGGATGCTGTCGGGTGACCACGATAGGCGATGAGAGGTTCTTTTAACCAGAGAGGTGAGTGGCGCGCAATGATACTGAAGTTGCGGATAAATCTGCGATAAAAATTAGAGAACCCCAGGAAACGCTGTAATTCCTTGACTGTAGAGGGCGCGCCACCACTCCACGACTGCCTTGACCTTGTGTTCGTCCATCGTCACCCCACAGAACTGATGATGTACCCCAGATAAGCCACTTGGGTCCTATGGAATTCACATTTCTGGAGCTTGGCGTACAGTTGATTGTCGATCAAGCGTTGAAGAACTGTTCTGACGTGGGTAACATGAGACTCGGTTGTCAGAGTACACAAGGATGTCATCCATATAGACAATGAGAAATTGGTGCAACATGTCTCTAAATACCTCGTTTACGAAAGCCTGAAAGACAGAAGGACTGTTTGCGAGCCCGAACGGCATAACAAGATACTCATAGTGCCCAGATGTAGTGGAGAAGGCAGTCTTCCATTCGTCTCCTTCCCTGATGCGGATCAGGTTATATGCGTTTCTGAGGTCCAATTTAGTAAAAAACTTAGCCTTACGGAGTTGCTCTAAGGAGGCTGGTACGAGAGGCAGCGGATAACGGTATTTGACAGTTACCTCGTTCAGACTGCGGTAATCGATGCAAGGCCGAAGGCTTCCTTCCTTCTTCTTGACGAAGAAAAACCCCGCCGACGCTGGTGACGTAGAGGGTCGGATGAATCCCTTTGCCAACTCCTCCTCAATGTAGGATCTCATCGCCTCTGATTCGGGTTGTGAGAGGGGAAAGACGCGACCGCGTTGAGGGAAGCGACCCGGCATGAGGTCGATGGCACAATCGTATGGACGGTGAGGTGGTAATTGAGTTGCTCCTTTCGCTAAAAGCAAGGGTTAAATCTTGATATTCAGCAGGAGTTCAGATGCATTGATGACCTCCTCTTCAGCAGGAAGCGGTTTAGAAGGGGACCGTGCACTGGGGCTTTAAGACAGTGGTTGTGGCAGTTAGTTGACCAGTGTGTTATTTGACGATTTGTCCATGATATAGTGGGGTTGTGAATCTCGAGCCAGGGTAGTCCGAGGATGAGGTGATGCTTGGGAGAGTGAATTACGAACAGGCGTATGGATTCCGAATGAAGGGGCTTGCTTGCAGCGTTAGAGGTTGGGTGACGGAAGAAATAGTTCCAGATCCGACTGGCCGTCCATCTACCGCCGCCACTGCGACATGGGGTACACAGGGAACGAGAGGGATCTTGTTAGAGTCCGCGAAGGCTTTATCAATAAAATTACCAGCCGCTCCTGAATCGATGAGAGCTGTTGCAGAAATCCATGTCGACTTTACTTTTAACAGAACCTCGATTTCAAAGGAGTCTGGATGAGTGTACGGTCTTACCGAAGCGGGTTGTTGGCGCTGGCGCTGAGGACGTGTTGGGCAGTGAGCTCGAAAATGACCGGCTAGACCACAATAGAGACATAAGCGTTCCCGAACTCTTCTCTCTCTCTCCTCCGGATCAAGGTGAGTTGAGCTGATCTGCATGGGCTCCGGTGCTGGTGAATGGCCAGGATGTGAGAAAGAGGGACTCGGGTACTTGCCACGGCGTGCTCTGAGAACATTGTCCAATTTTATGGTGATCTCCATGAATTCCTCCAGAGATTTGCCCTCGTCACGACACGCCAGTTCTGCTTGGAGCTCGGTGTTCAAACCCCTCCGATACATAAGCTTGAGTGGCGACTCCCCCCAGCCTGACTGAGCGGCAAGCGTGCGGAAGTTGAGCGTGTAATCCGCAGCTGTGTCGGTACCTTGTGATAAGGCGAGCAGCTGTTCCCCTGGTTCTTTTCCTCCGGCTACATGCTCGAAAACCTCCCTGAATTCACGCAGGAAATCATTAAATGAGGGGAAAGACATACGGCGCGCCTCCCAAGTAGCTGTGGCCCAATCGAGCGCTTTCCCGGTGAGCAAGGAACAGATCAGGGAAACCTTGCTGTCATCTGTGGGGTATAAACCCGGTTGCTGGTGAATGAACAAGGAGCATTGTAATAAAAATCCCTTACATTTGGGGCTGACCTGTCGAATTTGTCAGGTAGACTGAGAGGCGGATTAAGGTTAGGTTGAGGCGGCGTCATGACTGGTTGCGTGGGCTGGGCAGATGGGGCGGTGTGCTGGGTTGGATTGGTGGTCGTGAGGTTAGCACCTGAATCGACCTCACTAGCTCCTCCGTCAGCGTGGTGAGCTTGTGCAGCTGTTGCTGATGTGCGGCGATAGTGGTCGCTTGAGACGAGACTTCAGACATCAGAAGATACATTTCCGCTGGATCCGTTTGTGGCGAAGTCTTCTGTAATGATACATCAGAGACGTGGGGATCCATTTGCGATTGAGCTTTAATCGTGGTCGGGCAGGCAGGGTCAAACAGGAGCAAACGATAATACGAGGAAATCCAAGAGACGTAAACGATAACAGGCAGTAGGTCAAAAGGCAGGCAGATATCAATCACAAGAGTAACAAGGCACAGGTCGGCAACAGGAAAACAAACACGGGAATAAACGCTCAGAATTGCAGTAAACACAAACAAGACTTCGCGATGAATGAACGTGAGAGGGTCCATTATAAAGGCTGGATGATGCGGAACACCTGGTGGCTGTAATCAGCCCAAGGTACGGGGTTGTGGGAAATGTAGTCTTTAGCGATTAGTATTCCGGTGAGAGCTCCCTCCGGTGGTGGTCGGAGAGAGCCACAGAGGTGCTGTTCATGACATTTATAGAGTATGTGTATAAGGAATTAAAATTATTGAGGCCTGTGCAAAGTAACACTTCTGTTCAGTCATAACCATAATCCTTGTCTGCTTTATGTTTCTTTAAATGTTTATGTTATGCTTAGCCTACTGGTTTTCTATGTATATTTATAAATTATTTCAGCATTGTTTTCAGCACTGTATCATTATCACAGGCTAAACAACCAGTGCCTCCTCTAACCACAGACTTGTACTTGTCCTCTCTTATTGTGCTCTGCCACTGAGTCTGCTAATTTTGAATTTCATAGTTCGCAGATAAGCTCGTCTCTGATTGGATAATGACGTGAGGCGCGGGGAGACGCTCACCTGCGGCTGACGTCAATAACGAGCGCGAGTCAGAGCAGCGCTTGTTAGAAAGAAAACAGGCACAGCAGAAGTCTTGGAACAGTGTCTCTACAATTTTAAGAAGTTTTTAAGCGGGTCTGCTGCTGTTCAATTGGAAAATTAAAAGTTTGCACGGTAAGCTTCACATTGTTTAGCCTACTTTTTGGAGACCACACGAAAATGTGTGCTGAAAGCACTTGGTGTAAACTAGCTAGCTAGATCAATGATAAGTTGGTTCAGCTAAAAAGCACAGGCAAACACTTGAAATCCTAAAAATGATCACCTGTGTCTTTTGTAAAAGAAATTGGATACATTAAGAGGCTATGTACTACATTGCAAAGTGCATAGGAATGAGCCCCGTTGTCTTTTTAAATGTGTTGGCGCCAACTGTAGTCAAACATTTACCACATACTCCGCTTTCAAGGGCCATTTTTATCGTGTGCACAATGCACCGAAGCTGCTCCTATAGCTGTTGTTGCGGATTTAAAATGCGCGAGTTTCATTATGTGCCCGCCGTTTTCACACGGTGAAAGAGCTTGTGTCTCACTTAAATGATCATATTGGAGAGGGCAGGTCTGTTTCATGTCCAGTAAGTGGGTGTAAACACGTGTTTACAAAAAGTCGTCATTTACTTCCCACATGTGTAGAAAGCATAAAGCATGCTCCCCAGATGGTATCGATAACATGTACAGGGAAACTCGCCCTCAGCCCCCAGATGTCATTGCCAGTACAGATGATTCAGAAAACACACATGAAGCCATGCCAACAGCTAGTGCAGCCAGTGATATGCCAGAGAATGATAGTCAGTCTTATGTCAGAAACCTGTGTCTCTTTTACCTTAAACTGCAAGGACAACTGCTAATTCCTGCCTCAACTATACAGACTATTGTTGAGGAAATGCAGAATGTGCACGAGTTAGGTCAAGCCTATACAATAACTAGAGTAAGTTTTTTAAAAAATGATATGAGCCTATCAGATGAAGCAGTCTCTAAAATCTGTGACTGCATTAAAGAGTCAGATTTGTTCTCTGCCTGTCATCAGGGTCAATTAAGAACTACATACTCTAGAAATCAGACATTCACAAAAATGTTTAATTACACAGAACCCCAAAAGTGGCACTGGGAATGGATGAAAACATGACACCAAAATTTGCTTACTACATACCAGTAGCAGAAACTCTGAAGAGCTTTTTACAGTCACATTTAGGGAGGAATACACAGTCACAACAGTTTGGAGATCCTGATAGAGGTTTTTACGGATTTATATGATGGACAAAATTTCAAATGTCACCAGTTCTTCAGTGAAAACCCTGAAAGCCTCAAACTGATTTTGTACCAAGATTCATTTGAAATTGTGAATCCCCTGGGTTCTGCTAAAAAGATGCACAAAGTTCTTGCAGTCTATATTTCATTAGCAAATTTACCCATTCATTTGCGTTCAAATACTGATAATATGTTTTTAGTCTTGTTGTGTGTTGAGGATGAACTTAGGCGTTTTGGAGTAGCCAAAGTTTTCTCAGAGTTGTTGGAAGATCTGAAATCCTTGGAGACAGATGGAATAAATGTAGATGGACAAACAGTAAAAGGGGGTCTTTACTGCATTGCTGGGGATAACTTGGGTTCTCATTGCATAGGTGGGTTTACAGAGAACTTCAGCCGCTCTCAATATTTTTGCAGGTACTGTGAAATCACAAGAAGTGAGTTTGTGGCTGATCCGAATGTCTGTGGACCTTTACGCACCCCAGAAACGTATGACGCAGCTGTTGCTGATCTCCAGGCTGAAAACATCCAAGGCGTCAGAGGGATAAAGGTAAACTCTATCTTTAATGCCCTTGAGTCTTTTCACGTATCCCAGCCTGGTCTCCCGCCCTGTTTAGGTCATGACCTCTTTGAAGGAGTCTTGTCATATGATCTAACGCTGTACCTGAAGAACATTATAAAAAAGAAAAAATGGTTCACGTACTCGCTCTTAAACAGGCGCATCAAACAGTTGAAGTACAAAGGATCTGAAGCACTCACAAAGCCATGTGCCGTCAACCCGGATGGAGCCAAGTTATCAGGGCAAGCCATTCAAAACTGGAACCTTTTGAGATTGCTACCAGTTTTGATTGGTGACAAAGTGCAAAATCATGAGGATGAAGTATGGCAGTTAGCTCTCCAGCTAAAAGACATTGTGGATCTTATTTGTGCTCAGAACATTTCCTTGTCCCAGATAGCATATCTTGACATTTTGATCCAAGAATATTTGGAGTTGAGAAAGATGTTGTTTCCTGAAGTGCAACTAAAACCCAAGCACCACTATTTGCGCCATTATTCAGCACTGATCTTGAAATTTGGTCCATTGATTAGGTTATGGACGCTTAGGTTTGAAAGTAAGCACAGTTATTTTAAAAGATGTGCCAGACACTTGAAAAACTTCAAAACATTTGTCAAACTTTGTCAGAGCGTCATCAGATGTATCAGGCATATCTTTTAGCTGGGCAAGAATGCAGTAAACTACTGCAAGTGAAGGACAGCTGTGCGTTTATCCCCACCTCTACAGTGACACTATTAAACATGCAGTCAGGGAGTTAGCCTTTTCAGAAAGCAATACCACAGTTACCACAGACATTCAGTACAAGGGCACTGCATATAAAAAAGGACAGTTTCTTGTGTACAGAAATGATGAGTATATGGAGTTTGGTGAACTTCTACTCATCTTGATTCATAATGACGCATCTGTGTATGTTTTGATGGATATCCACAAAGGCACCTTCCTCTCAGAATACCATCTGTATTCTGTGACAAAGAAAGTCTTGGGTTACAGTGTATCAACATTAATGACCTGCCCGATTTCTATCCTTTGGTGTCATACATTCTTGATGGATACCAAGTCATTCCACTAAAACACAGTATTGTGGAAAAATAAAGTCCAATTAAAGCTCACTTCTTACTGTAAATAATTTGACATTAATATGTGTTACCTGATGCATGTCCCTGCTCGGTTAAGTGTATGTACTGTATATATTTTCTGTTTTGTTTGAAGGTGCCATTTTCTCTTTAGTGCAAATATGACTGACTCAGAGCGAACCTTCCTTGATGTCGCCATCATGGAAGTCCTACCACAACTTCAAGCAGTAAACAAAAACATCCTGGAAGAGCACTTGCAGTCCATTGGAGTCGAGACATATGATGATCTACGCTTCGTAACGGAGGCTGATTTGATGACAGCATTAAGACCTGTAGAAGCCAGAAAGCTTCTTTCTGCTTGGAAACGGAAATGTAAGTAAAAACACTATACACCACCACACAACTATTCAAAATCAAAAGCAGACATGGACATTGTGAAATATTTTACAGTGTGAATCAATCTTATTTTTTGCCATTTAAAGACCACACTCCCGAGAAGAGTTCACTATCATCTGTGGAAGCCTCACCTACCCAATTGCTGCCAACGCTCTCTGTTTCACCCCAAAGTTCATCGTCAAGCTCCTCTAGCAGCCCAGGACTTGACACACAGTGGGACGTCAACTTTGAAATTCCATGGAGTAAATTTCCTGAGGAAGTGATGCAGGCTTTAGAGAGGGGAAAAAGGCCTGGCCCAAAACTAAGGAGGCAAATGGTCCGGATTGTTGTGACTGAGATGATGCAAAAATGCCCTCTTGTAGGTAAAAAGCATTCAACTGACGTTGCAACAAAAATGGTGGCAAAATATCCCAGTTCTCTCCAAGATGTAATAGAGGGTGATGTTGTTGGAACAGGCTACCATTCCCTTGTCAAACAGTTGCAAAACAGAATTGAAAATGTGAGGCGCACTTCAACACCCAAAATAAGAAAAAGAAAACATCAGACCGATGACTCGGACCAAACAGACGAGATCCCATTAGAAGATAGAGCAGCAATGCAGGACACTTATGGGTGCATTAAATGGAATGTAAAATTTCTGCCCCTTGAAGAAACTCAAGAGAGCCAGCAGCAAAAGATGGAAAAACTCAAGGTGATGTTCCAACACTCTGATGCCAATCCAGAGGAGGTAAAATGTTTAATGAAGTCCACATTTTACACACAGCGTCAACATGTCAACCAGGAAAAAGTATCAAATGCCTTAGAGAGGAGTGGCCGTTTTGGTTTGATGAACTTGGCATGTCAGTCCACTTTATGGAACTCACTGGGATTGACCTCAAAGAGACATTCACACGAAATTTGGATTTGAAAGGAAAAAGGCTTCTCGACTACTTGACCACAGTTTGTGTCAACAAGAGCAAGAAATTCCTTCAGAATTATGCAAGGCTTCAGAGGATGCGGGGACTCCAGAGTGGCTGTTCAGATGACGTGATAGAGATGACCCTGCTTCTGCTCAGCTACTTTGATGAGAAGGAGGAGTCCATGTTCTTCCATGTAGAAGATACATGTCTGGCAGAAGAGGTCCAACTGGAGCAAGTGCCTCTGACACCCGTTGTTATTGTCTGTGGTAAGTCTGTTTCATATCTTTTTTTTTTTTTTTTTTTTTTTTTAATTGCACTGTTTATAGAATTTGTCATGTGAGTGCAGCACTTATTAATATAACCTGTTAAATAATTTGTTCATAGGACAGTCCTGCTATTCCTCCACAAGGTACATGCTGAGTCTGGATCGAACCTTATTAACACAAACATCTCCTCCTTTATTTCTGCACTGTGCCTCATGTTCGGGAGCTACTACTGTTTTAATATTCACTATCCATCTGAGCTGGCTTCAACTCTGGAGTTTCTTCAAAGGTGAGTAAACATAGCTTACTCATTTCTCAGACCTGGGACTCTGGGACCTGGAGTCCGGCTCAGAGGTCCTGGTCTTAATCCGACCTTAACTAAGGCTGGGACTCAAGACCGAGAGTCAGACCCAGACTAAGATCTGGACTCGAGCCCGGTCTTAGTCTGGGTCTGACTCTCGGCCTTGCCTCTGGGTGTGGCCTGAGTCTCGGTCTTGGTTCGACTCTGAGTCTTGGCAAGGTTCAGACTGTTTTTTTTTTTTTTTTATATATGCATGTCAAAAGTTTGGAAACTGTACTATTTTTATTTTTTTTTTGTTTTGAAAGAAGTCTCTTCTGCTCACCAAGGCTGTATTTATGTTATTTAAAATACAAAAAAGCTGTTCTATTGTGAAATATTATTAAAATGTAAAATAACTTTTCTATTTGAATATATTTTAAAGTGTGAAAGCTGAATTTTGAGCATCACAAAAATGCTCAAAATTCAGAGTCACGTGATCCTTCAGGAATCATTCTAATATGATGATTTGATGCTCAAGAAACATTTGATCATTACTAACTGTTAAACTTTTTTTTTTTTTTTTTTTTTTTTTTTTCTTTGAATATAAAGTTCAAAAGAAAAGTATTTATCTGAAATAGAAAGCTTTTGTAACATTGTAATACCATTCAAAAGTTTTGGGTCGGTAATTTGTTGTTGTTGTTTTAGGAAAGAACTTAAATTAATACATTTATTCAGCAAGGATGCATTAAATTGATCAAGTATGTTGCAAAAGCTTTATATTTCAAATAAGTGCTGTTGTTTTGAACTTCATTCATTATATAATCCTGAAAAATTTTACACAACTGTTTTTAACATTGATAAGTGTTTCTTGAGCAGCAAATCAGCATATTAGAATGATTTCTGAAGGATCATGTGACTCTAAAGACTGGAGTAATGATGCTGAAAATTCAGCTTTGAATCACAGAAACAAATTGCATTTTAAAATATTGAAATGGAAAGTTATTTTAAATTGTAAAAATATTTTGCAATAATACTGTTTTTGATGTATTTTGGATCAAATAAATGCAGCCTTGTTGAGCAGAAGAGACTTCTTTCAAAAACAATCAAAATAGTACACTTTCCAAACTTTTGACCGATTAGTGTTGTTTTTTTTTTTTTTTTATAACTGATCAATTAAAATGCTTAATATGCTTTTGTTCTACAGGTGTTTTTCTCAATAAACCCAGAAAAAGGAACCAAAGTAGAGAATAAAAACTCCAAGCGTCGTCTCAATGTGAACCCTCGAGTCCTCACTCTGATACAGGAACTCTCTGATCACGAGTGGCGTTAAGCCAAAATATGGACTCTTTCTGTGGACTCTGACTCTTTGTTTGAGAAGAGGTACTGTTAGTTTTCACTGTTAAATTCACAATGTGTATTATGTTTATTAAAGCACTATAATTTTTTTAAGTCTTAAAGGTACATTAACTTTTTCTCTGTTTGTTTGAGAAGAGGTACTGTTAGTTTTCACTGTTAAATTCACAATGTGTATTATGTTTATTAAAGCACTATATAATTTTTTTTTTTACGTCTTAAAAGTGCACCTAACTTTTTCTGGTAGTGAGTCCACCACCTGCTTGTTTCATGAAGATGTTCTTTCTTTGGGGGAATGTTTTACAATATGGTATAAAACTTTATCTATCTTGCATTTATTCAATTATAACACTTTTTTATTGCAAAAATACCTTACCAAACGTGAGGGGGCTCGCCTGTAGATCTGACCTGTAACTTGGCCTTTTGGCATCACCTGATTGTCTCCATGGAGATAGATAAATTTTATGCCATACTGTGGAACATTCCAGACAAGGAGAGTGTGGGTTGTTGTTGTGTGCCTGGCACGTAAACTTTGAACTTGTTTGAAGAAAAATTCATCCAGTTGTTTACAACTATTGACGATGGCTGTTAAATAAATAAATTTCTCAAGTTATATTTTGCTCTGTCTTTTCTCAAGATGTGTTTTTGAGATTTACCACAATAACTTTAAACAAACACATTAAAACATAAAAATACAGCATATTATGAATAGATTTTATGTATAATATCCTTCTTAAAGTGAAAAAGCTTTTATCAGGTGGCCATTTCTTTACAGAAAATACTGGAGCTTGTGCTGTGCTCTTTCAGGAAAAATTGGACAGCTTCACAGCAGATTGACAAGGCAGACTTCCTTGAGTTCCTGCTTTAACCTACTCAAAGTTAAAAGCCTTTGTAGCGTGAAAAACCATTTATCAGGTGGCCATTTCTTTACAGAAACTACTGGAGCTTGTGTTGTGCTCTGTCAGGGAAAATTGGACACCTTTAAAGCAAATTGACAAGCTGCGTGAAATCCAGACACCTGTCAAGGCAGACTTCCTTGAGTTCCTGCTCTAACCTACTTCGAGATAAAAGCCTTCATAGAGTGAAAAACCTTTTATCTGGGGGCCTATTCTTTACAGAAAATACTGGAGCTTGTGCTGTGCTCTGTCAGGGAAAATTGGACACCTTCACAGCAAATTGACAAGCTGCGTGAAATCCAGACATGTGTCAAGGCAGACTTCCTTGAGTTCCTGCTCTAACCTACTTGGAGATAAAAGCCTTCTTAGAGTGAAAAACCTTTTCAATCAATCAATCAATCATTTTTATTTATATAGCGCTTTTAACAACACAGGTTGCATCAAAGCACTGTACAGTATAATGACAGGGATATATAGAAACCTTTCTTATTAAATGCAGAGACGGTCTCTGTAGTCAATTCAACGATAGTCACTAGAAGTTAAGTTTTTTATTTGGGGGCCATTTCTTTACAGAAAATACTGGAGCTTGTGCTGTGCTCTGTCAGGGAAAATTGGAAAGCTTCACAGCAGATTTACAAGGCAGACTTCCTTGAGTTCCTGCTCTAACCTACTTGGAGATAAAAGCCTTCTTAGAGTGAAAAACCTTTTATTTGGGGGCCATTTCTTTACAGAAAATACTGGAGCTTGTGCTGTGCTCTGTCAGGGAAAGTTGGACAGCCTCACAGCAGATTGACAATTCAGACTTCCTTGAGTTCCTGCTCTAACCTATGTGGAGATAAAAGCCTTCTTAGCGTGAAAAACATTTTATCTGGGGGCCATATCTCTACAGATAGCAAAAAAGAGTGTGCCTGTTTCCACCCGGGGACCTTTCGCGTGTAAGGCGAACGTGATAACCACTACACTACGGAAACTTGCTCTTTTTTCTCTACCATGATTTACCTGGAACGTCGCAAAGACTTTATGAATTCTCGCAAAACAAGAAGAAATATTTCTGCTCGGTTTTGAACCGAGGGCCTTTCGCGGGTTAGGCGATCGTGATGACCACTACACTACAGAAATCCACACGTGTTGCACAGAAGACCTCCTTAAGTTCACAGCAGGAGCTGCAGAACTGCTTTTTGAGAATCCACAGTGGTCATTTCTTTTGTGCTTTGTTGAAAATTACTTGGATACTAGCACAGACTCTGCTGGCCTGGCAGTTACCACAGCCTAGAGTGACTCAATATTTTTCTTCACACCTGTGTAAAGAAATGCCTTCACAGATTAGAGCGGCAGAAAAACCTTTTACCTTTGCTCTGTCAAGGAAAATTGGACAGCTTCACAGCAGATTGACAAGCTGCGTGAAATCCACACACGTGTCAAGGCAGACTTCCTTGAGTTCCTGCTTTAACCTACTCAGAGTTAAAAGCCTTGTAGCGTGAAAAACCTTTTATCAGGTGGCCATTTCTATACAGAAAATACTGGAGCTTGTGCTGTGCTCTGTCAGGGAAAATTGGACAGCTTCACAGCAGATTGACAAGGCAGACTTCTTTTGAGTTCCTGCTTTAACCTACTCAGAGTTAAAAGCCTTTGTAGCGTGAAAAACCTATTATCAGGTGGCCATTTCTTTACAGAAACTACTGGAGCTTGTGCTGTGCTCTGTCAGGGAAAATTGGACAGCTTCACAGCAGATTGACAAGGCAGACTTCCTTGAGTTCCTTCTTTAACCTACTATGAGATAAAAGCCTTCTCAGAGTGAAAAACCTTTTATCTGTGGGCCATTTCTTTACAGATAGCAATAAAGACTGTGCTGTTTCCTGCTCTTTCAGGAACGGGGACCTTTCACGTGTGAGGCGAACGTGATAAACCACTACACTCACGGAAACTTGCCCTTCTTTCTCTACCATGATTTACCTGGAACGTCGCAAAGACATTAAGAATTCTCGCAAAACAAGAAGCAATGTTTCTGCTCGGTTTTGAACCGAGGACCTTTCGCGTGTTAGGCGAACGTGATGACCACTACACTACAGAAACTCCTGGAGCTCTACTTGTGCTCTGTCAGGGAAAATTACACACCATTAGAGCAGATTGACAAGTTGCGTGAAATCCACACGCGTTTCACAGAAGACTCCTTAAGTTCACAACAGCAGGAGCTGCAGAACTGCTTTTGAGAATCCTCAGTGGTCATTTCTTTTGTGCTTTGTTGAAAATTACTTGGATACTAGCACAGACTCTGCTGGCCTGGCAGTTACCACAGCCTAGAGTGACTCAATATTTTTCTTCACACCTGTGTAAAGAAATGCCTTCACAGATTAGAGCGGCAGAACAACCTTTTACCTTTGCTCTGTCAGGGAAAATTGGACAGCTTTACAGCAGATTGACAAGCTGCGTGAAATCCACACACGTGTCAAGGCAGACTTCCTTGAGTTCCTGCTTTAACCTACTCAGAGTTAAAAGCCTTGTAGTGTGAAAAACCTTTTATCAGGTGGCCATTTCTTTACAGAAAGTACTGGAGCTTGTGCTGTGCTCTGTCAGGGAAAATTGGACACCTTCACAGCAAATTGACAAGCTGCGTGAAATCCACACACGTGTCAAGGCAGACTTCCTTGAGTTCCTGCTTTAACCTACTCAGAGTTAAAAGCTTTTAGCGTGTGAAAAACTTTTATCAGGTGGCCATTTCTTTACAGAAAATACTGGAGCTTGTGCTGTGCTCTGTCAGGGAAAATTGGACACCTTCACAGCAAATTGACAAGCTGCGTGAAATCCACACACGTGTCAATGCAGACTTCCTTGAGTTCCTGCTCTAACCTACTTGGAGATAAAAGCCTTCTTAGAGTGAAAAACCTTTTATCAGGTGGCCATTTCTTTACAGAAAATACTGGAGCTTGTGCTGTGCTCTGTCAGGAAAATTGGACACCTTTACAGCAAATTGACAAGCTGCGTGAAATCCACACACGTGTCAAGGCAGACTTCCTTGAGTTCCTGCTCTAACCTACTTGGAGATAAAAGCCTTCTTAGCGTGAAAAACCTTTTATCAGGTGGCCATTTCTTTACAGAAAATACTGGAGCTTGTGCTGTGCTCTGTCAGGAAAATTGGACAGCTTCACAGACAGATTGACAAGGCAGACTTCAAGGCAGACTTCCTTGAGTTCCTGCTTTAACCTACTCAGAGTTAAAAGCCTTTGTAGCGCGTGAAAAACCTTTTATCAGGTGGCCATTTCTTTACAGAAAATACTGGAGCTTGTGCTGTGCTCTGTCAGGAAAATTGGACAGCTTCACAGCAGATTGACAAGGCAGACTTCAAGGCAGACTTCCTTGAGTTCCTGCTTTAACCTACTATGAGATAAAAGCCTTCTTAGAGTGAAAAAAACTTTTATCTGGGGGCCATTTCTTTACAGAAAATAAAGAGCTGTGCTGTGTTGTCCACCGGTGGACAGCTTCACAGCAGATTTCAAGGGGACCTTTTTCAGCAATGTGTGAGGCGCTTACGTGATAACCACTACACTACGAGAAACTTGCCTTCTTTCTCTACCATGATTTACCTGGAACGTCGCAAAGACTTTAAAAATTCTCAGATTGACAAAAACAAGAAGCAATGTTTCTGCTCGGTTTTGAACCGAGGACCTTTCGCGTGTGTAAACGAACGTGATGACCACTACACTACAGAAACTCCTGGAGCTTACTTGTGCTCTGTCAGGAAAATTACACACCATTAGAGCAGATTGACAAGTTGCGTGAAATCCACACGCGCCTTTCAGAGAAGACCTCCTTAAGTTCACAGCAGGAGCTGCAGAACTGCTTTTGAGAATCCTCAGTGGTCATTTCTTTTGTGCTTTGTTGAAAATTACTTGGATACTAGCACAGACTCTGCTGGCCTGGCAGTTACCACAGCCTAGAGTGACTCAATATTTTTTCTTCACACCTGTGTAAAATCCTGTGAATGCCTTCACAGATTAGAGAGTGACTCAATATTTTTCTTCACACCTGTGTAAAGAAATGCCTTCACAGATTAGAGCGGCAGAAAAACCTTTTACCTTTGCTCTGTCAGGGAAAATTGGACAGCTTTACAGCAGATTGACAAGCTGCGTGAAATCCACACACGTGTCAAGGCAGACTTCCTTGAGTTCCTGCTTTAACCTACTCAGAGTTAAAAGCCTTGTAGTGTGAAAAACCTTTTATCAGGTGGCCATTTCTTTACAGAAAGTACTGGAGCTTGTGCTGTGCTCTGTCAGGAAAATTGGACACCTTCACAGCAAATTGACAAGCTGCGTGAAATCCACACACGTGTCAAGGCAGACTTCCTTGAGTTCCTGCTTTAACCTACTCAGAGTTAAAAGCTTTTGTAGCGTGAAAAACCTTTTATCAGGTGGCCATTTCTTTACAGAAAATACTGGAGCTTGTGCTGTGCTCTGTCAGGAAAATTGGACACCTTCACAGCAAATTGACAAGCTGCGTGAAATCCACACACGTGTCAATGCAGACTTCCTTGAGTTCCTGCTCTAACCTAGTTCCTGCTCTAACCTACTTGAGATAAAAGCCTCTTAAGTGAAAAACCTTTTATCAGGTGGCCATTTCTTTACAGAAAATACTGGAGCTTGTGCTGTGCTCTGTCAGGAAAATTGGACACCTTTACAGCAAATTGACAAGCTGCGTGAAATCCACACACACGTGTCAAGGCAGACTTCCTTAAGTTCCTGCTCTAACCTACTTGGAGATAAAAGCCTTCTTAAAGTGTGAAAACCTTTTATCAGGTGGCCATTTCTTTACAGAAAATACTGGAGCTTGTGCTGTGCTCTGTCAGGAAAAATTGGACAGCTTCACAGCAGATTGACAAGGCAGACTTCCAGACTTCCTTGAGTTCCTGCTTTAACCTACTCAAAGAGTAAAAGCCTTTGTAGCGTGAAAAACCATTTTATCAGGTGGCCATTTCTTTACAGAAACTACTGGCTTGTGCTGTGCTCTGTCAGGAAAAATTGGACACCTTTAAAGCAAATTGACAAGCTGCGTGAAATCCAGACACCTGTCAAGGCAGACTTCTTCCTTGAGTTCCTGCTCTAACCTACTCAGAGATAAAAGCCTTCATAGAGTGAAAAACCTTTTATCAGGGGGCCATTTCTTTACAGAAAATACTGGAGCTTGTGCTGTGCTCTGTCAGGAAAAATTGGACACCTTCACAGCAAATTGACAAGCTGCGTGAAATCCAGACATGTCAAGGCAGACTTCCTTGAGTTCCTGCTCTAACCTACTTGGAGATAAAAAAGCCTTCTTAGAGTGAAAAACCTTTTATCAGGTGGCCATTTCTTTACAGAAAATACTGGAGCTTGTGCTGTGCTCTGTCAGGAAAATTGGACAGCTTCACAGCAGATTGACAAGCAGCGTGAAATCCAACACACAGTCAAGGCAGACTTCCTTGAGTTCCTGCTCTAACCTACTTGGAGATAAAAGCCTTCTTAGAGTGAAAAACCTTTTATCAGGGGCCATTTCTTTTACAGAAAATACTGGAGCTTGTGCTGTGCTCTGTCAGGAAAATTGGACAGCTTCACAGCAGATTGACAAATCCAGATTACAATGTCAGACTTCCTTGAGTTCCTGCTCTAACCTACTTGGAGATAAAAGCCTTCTTAGAGTGAAAAACCTTTTATTTGGGGGCCATTTCTTTACAGAAAATCCTGGAGCTTGTGCTGTGCTCTGTCAGGGAAAGTTGGACAGCCTCACAGCAGATTGACAATTCAGACTTCCTTGAGTTCCTGCTCTAACCTATGTGGAGATAAAAGCCTTCTTAGCGTGAAAAACATTTTATCTGGGGGCCAAATCTCTACAGATAGCAAAAAAAGAGTGTGCCTGTTTCCACCCGGTTTCGAACCGGGGACCTTTCGCGTGTAAGGCGAACGTGATAACCACTACACTACGGAAACTTGCTCTTTTTTCTCTACCATGATTTACCTGGAACGTCGCAAAGACTTTATGAATTCTCGCAAAACAAGAAGAAATATTTCTGCTCGGTTTTGAACCGAGGGCCTTTCGCGGGTTAGGCGATCGTGATGACCACTACACTACAGAAATCCACACGTTTGCACAGAAGACCTCCTTAAGTTCACAGCAGGAGCTGCAGAACTGCTTTTTGAGAATCCACAGTGGTCATTTCTTTTGTGCTTTGTTGAAAATTACTTGGATACTAGCACAGACTCTGCTGGCCTGGCAGTTACCACAGCCTAGAGTGACTCAATATTTTTCTTCACACCTGTGTAAAGAAATGCCTTCACAGATTAGAGCGGCAGAAAAACCTTTTACCTTTGCTCTGTCAAGGAAAATTGGACAGCTTCACAGCAGATTGACAAGCTGCGTGAAATCCACACACGTGTCAAGGCAGACTTCCTTGAGTTCCTGCTTTAACCTACTCAGAGTTAAAAGCCTTGTAGCGTGAAAAACCTTTTATCAGGTGGCCATTTCTATACAGAAAATACTGGAGCTTGTGCTGTGCTCTGTCAGGGAAAATTGGACAGCTTCACAGCAGATTGACAAGGCAGACTTCTTTGAGTTCCTGCTTTAACCTACTCAGAGTTAAAAGCCTTTGTAGCGTGAAAAACCTATTATCAGGTGGCCATTTCTTTACAGAAACTACTGGAGCTTGTGCTGTGCTCTGTCAGGGAAAATTGGACAGCTTCACAGCAGATTGACAAGGCAGACTTCCTTGAGTTCCTTCTTTAACCTACTATGAGATAAAAGCCTTCTCAGAGTGAAAAACCTTTTATCTGGGGGCCATTTCTTTACAGAAAAATAAAGACTGTGCCTGTTTCACCCGTTTCAGAACCGGGGACCTTTCAGTGTGAGGAGGCGAACGTGATAACCACTACACTACTACGAAACTTGCCCTTCTTTCTCTACCATGATTTACCTGGAACGTCGCAAAGACATTAAGAATTCTCGCAAAACAAGAAGCAATGTTTCTGCTCGGTTTTGAACCGAGGACCTTTCGCGTGTTAGGCAAACGTGATGACCACTACACTACAGAAAAACTCCTGGAGCTCTACTTGTGCTCTGTCAGGAAAATTACACACCATTAGAGCAGATTGACAAGACAAGCTGCGTGAAATCCACACGCGTTTCACAGAAGACCTCCTTAAGTTCACAGCAGGAGCTGCAGAACTGCTTTTTGAGAATCCTCAGTGGTCATTTCTTTTGTGCTTTGTTGAAAATTACTTGGATACTAGCACAGACTCTGCTGGCCTGGCAGTTACCACAGCCTAGAGTGACTCAATATTTTTCTTCACACCTGTGTAAAGAAATGCCTTCACAGATTAGAGCGGCAGAAAAACCTTTTACCTTTGCTCTGTCAGGGAAAATTGGACAGCTTTACAGCAGATTGACAAGCTGCGTGAAATCCACACACACACACACACGTGTCAAGGCAGACTTCCTTGAGTTCCTGCTTTAACCTACTCAGAGTTAAAAGCCTTGTAGTGTGAAAAACCTTTTATCAGGTGGCCATTTCTTTACAGAAAGTACTGGAGCTTGTGCTGTGCTCTGTCAGGAAAATTGGACACCTTCACAGCAAATTGACAAGCTGCGTGAAATCCACACACGTGTCAAGGCAGACTTCCTTGAGTTCCTGCTTTAACCTACTCAGAGTTAAAAGCTTTTGTAGCGTGAAAAAAGCTTTATATCAGGTGGCCATTTCTTTACAGAAAATACTGGAGCTTGTGCTGTGCTCTGTCAGGAAAATTTGGACACCTTCACAGCAAATTGACAAGCTGCGTGAAATCCACACACGTGTCAATGCAGACTTCCTTGAGTTCCTGCTCTAACCTACTTGGAGATAAAAGCCTTCTTAAAGTGAAAAACCTTTTATCAGGTGGCCATTTCTTTACAGAAAATACTGGAGCTTGTGCTGTGCTCTGTCAGGGAAAATTGGACACCTTTACAGCAAATTGACAAGCTGCGTGAAATCCACACACGTGTCAAGGCAGACTTCCTTGAGTTCCTGCTCTAACCTACTTGGAGATAAAAGCCTTCTTAAAGTGAAAAACCTTTTATCAGGTGGCCATTTCTTTACAGAAAATACTGGAGCTTGTGCTGTGCTCTTTCAGAAAAAAACAGCTTGGACAGCTTCACAGCAGATTGACAAGGCAGACTTCCTTGAGTTCCTGCTTTAACCTACTCAAAGTTAAAAGCCTTTGTAGCGTGAAAAACCATTTATCAGGTGGCCATTTCTTTACAGAAACTACTGGAGCTTGTGTTGTGCTCTGTCAGGGAAAATTGGACACCTTTAAAGCAAATTGACAAGCTGCGTGAAATCCAGACACCTGTCAAGGCAGACTTCCTTGAGTTCCTGCTCTAACCTACTTCGAGATAAAAGCCTTCATAGAGTGAAAAACCTTTTATCTGGGGGCCTATTCTTTACAGAAAATACTGGAGCTTGTGCTGTGCTCTGTCAGGGAAAATTGGACACCTTCACAGCAAATTGACAAGCTGCGTGAAATCCAGACATGTGTCAAGGCAGACTTCAAGGCAGAGTTCCTGCTTCCTGCTCTAACCTACTTGGAGATAAAAGCCTTCTTAGAGTGAAAAACCTTTTATTTGGGGGCCATTTCTTTACAGAAAATACTGGAGCTTGTGCTGTGCTCTGTCAGGGAAAATTGGAAAGCTTCACAGCAGATTGACAAGGCAGACTTCCTTGAGACTTCCTTGAGTTCCTGCTCTAACCTACTTGGAGATAAAAGCCTTCTTAGAGTGAAAAACCTTTTATTTGGGGCCATTTCTTTACAGAAAATACTGGAGCTTGTGCTGTGCTCTGTCAGGGAAAATTGGACAGCTTCACAGCAGACAAGCTTGACAATTCAGACTTCCTTGAGTTCCTGCTTCTTGAGTTCCTGCTCTAACCTATGGAGATAAAAGCCTTCTTAGCGTGAAAAAATTTTTATCTGGGGCCATATCTCTACAGATAGCAAAAAAGACTGTGCCTGTTTCCACCCAGGGGAACTGGACCTTTCACGCAGTGTGAGGAGAAAACGATAACCACTACACCACTCTAAACTTGCTCTTTTTTTTCTACCATGATTTACCTGGAACGTCGCAAAGACTTTATGAATTCTCGCAAAACAAGAAGAAGAATATTTCTGCTCGGTTTTGAACCGAGGACCTTTCAGCGGTTAGGCGATCGTGATGACCACTACACTACAGAAATCCTGGACACTTGTGCTCTGTGGAAAATTACACAGAAGACCTCCTTAAATCCACAGCAGCGTTTCAGAAGACCTCCTTAAGTTCACAGCAGGAGCTGCAGAACTGCTTTTTGAGAATCCACAGTGGTCATTTCTTTTGTGCTTTGTTGAAAATTACTTGGATACTAGCACAGACTCTGCTGGCCTGGCAGTTACCACAGCCTAGAGTGACTCAATATTTTTCTTCACACCTGTGTAAAGAAATGCCTTCACAGATTAGAGCGGCAGAAAAACCTTTTACCTTTGCTCTGTCAGGGAAAATTGGACAGCTTCACAGCAGATTGACAAGCTGCGTGAAATCCACACACGTGTCAAGGCAGACTTCCTTGAGTTCCTGCTTTAACCTACTCAGAGTTAAAAGCCTTGTAGCGTGAAAAACCTTTTATCAGGTGGCCATTTCTTTACAGAAAATACTGGAGCTTGTGCTGTGCTCTGTCAGGAAAAATTGGACAGCTTCACAGCAAATTGACAAGCTTGAAATCCACACACAAAGGCAGACTTCCTTGAGTTCCTGCTTTAACCTACTCAGAGTTAAAAGCCTTTGTAGCGTGAAAAACCTTTTATCAGGTGGCCATTTCTTTACAGAAAATACTGGAGCTTGTGCTGTGCTCTGTCAGGGAAAATTGGACACCTTCACAGCAAATTGACAAGCTGCAGAAATCCACACACGTGTCAAGCAGACTTCTTCCTTGAGTTCCTGCTCTAACCTACTTGGAGATAAAAGCCTTCTTAGAGTGAAAAACCTTTTATCAGGTGGCCATTTCTTTACAGAAAATACTGGAGCTTGTGCTGTGCTCTGTCAGGGAAAAGTTGGACACCTTCACAGCAAAAATTGACAAAGCTGCGTCAGGTGTGCTTCATCCACAAATACTGGAGCTTGTGCTGTGCTCTGTCAGGAAAATTGGACACTTCAGCAGATGAGTTCCTGCTCTAGTTCCTGCTTTAACCTACTCAGAGTTAAAAGCCTTTGTAGCGTGAAAAACTTTTTTATCAGGTGGCCATTTCTTTACAGAAAATACTGGAGCTTGTGCTGTGCTCTGTCAGGAAAAATTGGACACCTTCACAGCAGATTGACAAGCTGCGTGAAATCCACAGACTCAAGGCAGACTTCCTTGAGTTCCTGCTTTAACCTACTTGAGTTAAAAGCCTTTTAGAGTGTGAAAAACCTTTTATCAGGTGGCCATTTCTTTACAGAAAATACTGGAGCTTGTGCTGTGCTCTGTCAGGAAAAATTGGACAGCTTCACAGCAGATTGACAAGCTGACTTCCTTGAGTTCCTGCTTTTGAGTTCCTGCTAACCTACTTGAGATAAAAGCCTTCTTAGAGTGAAAAACCTTTTATCTGGGGGCCATTTCTTTACAGATAGCAATAAAGCTGCTGTGCTTGTGCTTCCACCGAAAATTGACAGATTTCAAGCTTTCTCTGTCAGCTGCTTGACAATTGATGCAAGACTTCTTGATACTACAACTACACAGAACTTGCTTCTTTTCTCTAGCATGATTTACCTGGAGCGTCGCAAAGACATTAGAATTCTCAAAAAGCCTGCTGAAGCTGTGCTTCTTACTTTCTGCTCGGTTTTGAACCAAGGACTTTTTTTTGACAACAGACTTTTGAGTTAATGCTTAACCTGATGACAAAAACTACAAAACTGAGGAAATGATTTACTGAAAATACTGCTGCTTGTGCTGTGCTCTGTCAGGAAAAATTTTCACACCATTACAGCAGATTGACAAGCTTGCTGAGTGAAATCCACACAGCAATCCACGTTCTGCAGAAGACCTCCTTAAGTTCACAGCAGGAGCTGCAGAACTGCTTTTGAGAATCCTCAGTGGTCATTTCTTTTGTGCTTTGTTGAAAATTACTTGGATACTAGCACAGACTCTGCTGGCCTGGCAGTTACCACAGCCTAGAGTGACTCAATATTTTTTTTTCACACCTGTGTAAAGAAATGCCTTCACAGATTAGAGCGGCAGAAAAACCTTTTACCTTTGCTCTGTCAGGGAAAATTGGACAGCTTTCACAGCAGATTGATTGACAAGCTGCGTGAAATCCACACACGTGTCAAGGCAGACTTCCTTGAGTTCCTGCTTTAACCTACTCAGAGTTAAAAGCCTTGTAGTGTGAAAAACCTTTTATCAGGTGGCCATTTCTTTACAGAAAATACTGGAGCTTGTGCTGTGCTCTGTCAGGAAAAATTGGACACCTTCACAGCAAATTGACAAGCTGCGTGAAATCCACACACGTGTCAAGGCAGACTTCCTTGAGTTCCTGCTTTAACCTTTAACTACTCAGAGTTAAAAGCTTTTGTAGCGTGAAAAACCTTTTATCAGGTGGCCATTTCTTTACAGAAAATACTGGAGCTTGTGCTGTGCTCTGTCAGGGAAAATTGGACACCTTCACAGCAAATTGACAAGCTGCGTGAAATCCACACACGTGTCAAGGCAGACTTCCTTGAGTTCCTGCTCTAACCTACTTGGAGATAAAAGCCTTCTTAAAGTGAAAAACCTTTTATCAGGTGGCCATTTCTTTAGAAATACTGGAGCTTGTGCTGTGCTCTGTCAGGAAAATTGGACACCTTCACAGCAAATTGACAAGCTGCGTGAAATCCACACACGTGTGTCAAGGCAGACTTCCTTGAGTTCCTGCTCTAACCTACTTGGAGATAAAAGCCTTCTTAGCGTGAAAAACCTTTTTATCAGGTGGCCATTTCTTTACAGAAAATACTGGAGCTTGTGCTGTGCTCTGTCAGGAAAAATTGGACAGCTTCACAGCAGATTGACAAGCTGCGTGAAATCAGAAACCTGTCAAGGCAGACTTCCTTGAGTTCCTGCTTTAACCTTTAAGCAAAGTTAAAAGCCTTTGTAGCGTGAAAAGACCTACTTTAAAAGCCTTCAGGTGAAAAACCTTTTATCAGGTGGCCATTCTTTACAGAAAATACTGGAGCTTGTGCTGTGCTCTGTCAGGGAAAATTGGACACCTTCACAGCAAATTGACAAGCTGCGTGAAATCCAGACACCTGTCAAGGCAGACTTCCTTGAGTTCCTGCTCTAACCTACTTGGAGATAAAAGCCTTCTTAGAGTGAAAAACCTTTTATTTGGGGCCATTTCTTTACAGAAAATACTGGAGCTTGTGCTGTGCTCTGTCAGGAAAAATTGGACAAGCTTCACAGCAGATTTACAAGGCAGACTTCCTTGAGTTCCTGCTCTAACCTACTTGGAGATAAAAGCCTTCTTAGAGTGAAAAACCTTTTATTTGGGGGCCATTTCTTTACAGAAAATACTGGAGCTTGTGCTGTGCTCTGTCAGGGAAAGTTGGACAGCCTCACAGCAGATTGACAATTCAGACTTCCTTGAGTTCCTGCTCTAACCTATGTGGAGATAAAAGCCTTCTTAGCGTGAAAAACATTTTATCTGGGGGCCATTTCTCTACAGATAGCAAAAAGAGTGTGCCTGTTTCACCCTTCAGGAACCGGGGACCTTTCACGTGTGTAAGCTGACGTGATAACCACTACACTACGGAAACTTGCTCTTTTTCTCTACCATGATTTACTGGAACGTCGCAAAGACTTTATGAATTCTCGCAAAAAAAGAAGAAATGAAAAAGAAGAAATATTTCTGCTCGGTTTTGAACCGAGGGCCTTTCGCGGGTTAGGCTCTGATCGTGATGACCACTACACTACAGAAAAATCCACACGTGTTTGCACAGAAGACCTCCTTAAGTTCACAGCAGGAGCTGCAGAACTGCTTTTTGAGAATCCACAGTGGTCATTTCTTTTGTGCTTTGTTGAAAATTACTTGGATACTAGCACAGACTCTGCTGGCCTGGCAGTTACCACAGCCTAGAGTGACTCAATATTTTTCTTCACACCTGTGTAAAGAAATGCCTTCACAGATTAGAGCGGCAGAAAAACCTTTTACCTTTGCTCTGTCAAGGAAAATTGGACAGCTTCACAGCAGATTGACAAGCTGCGTGAAATCCACACACGTGTCAACACGGCAGAGACTTCCTTGAGTTCCTGCTTTAACCTACTCAGAGTTAAAAGCCTTGTAGCGTGAAAAACCTTTTATCAGGTGGCCATTTCTATACAGAAAATACTGGAGCTTGTGCTGTGCTCTGTCAGGGAAAATTGGACAGCTTCACAGCAGATTGACAAGGCAGACTTCTTTGAGTTCCTGCTTTAACCTACTCAGAGTTAAAAGCCTTTGTAGCGTGAAAAACCTATTATCAGGTGGCCATTTCTTTACAGAAACTACTGGAGCTTGTGCTGTGCTCTGTCAGGGAAAATTGGACAGCTTCACAGCAGATTGACAAGGCAGACTTCCTTGAGTTCCTTCTTTAACCTACTATGAGATAAAAGCCTTCTCAGAGTGAAAAACCTTTTATCTGGGGGCCATTTCTTTACAGATAGCAATAAAGACTGTGCCTGTTTCCACCCGGTTTCGAACCGGGGACCTTTCGCGTGTGAGGCGAACGTGATAACCACTACACTACGGAAACTTGCCCTTCTTTCTCTACCATGATTTACCTGGAACGTCGCAAAGACATTAAATTCTTCTCAAACAATTCTCGCAAAACAAGAAGCAATGTTTCTGCTCGGTTTTGAACCGAGGACCTTTCGCGTGTTAGGCGAACGTGATGACCACTACACTACAGAAACTCCTGGAGCTCTACTTGTGCTCTGTCAGGGAAAATTACACACCATTAGAGCAGATTGACAAGTTGCGTGAAATCCACACGCGTTTCACAGAAGACCTCCTTAAGTTCACAGCAGGAGCTGCAGAACTGCTTTTTGAGAATCCTCAGTGGTCATTTCTTTTTGTGCTTTGTTGAAAATTACTTGGATACTAGCACAGACTCTGCTGGCCTGGCAGTTACCACAGCCTAGAGTGACTCAATATTTTTCTTCACACCTGTGTAAAGAAATGCCTTCACAGATTAGAGCGGCAGAACAACCTTTTACCTTTGCTCTGTCAGGGAAAATTGGACAGCTTTACAGCAGATTGACAAGCTGCGTGAAATCCACACACGTGTCAAGGCAGACTTCCTTGAGTTCCTGCTTTAACCTACTCAGAGTTAAAAGCCTTGTAGTGTGAAAAACCTTTTATCAGGTGGCCATTTCTTTACAGAAAGTACTGGAGCTTGTGCTGTGCTCTGTCAGGGAAAATTGGACACCTTCACAGCAAATTGACAAGCTGCGTGAAATCCACACACACACGTCAAGGCAGACTTCCTTGAGTTCCTGCTTTAACCTACTCAGAGTTAAAAGCTTTTGTAGCGTGAAAAAGCTTTTATCAGGTGGCCATTTCTTTACAGAAAATACTGGAGCTTGTGCTGTGCTCTGTCAGGGAAAATTGGACACCTTCACAGCAAATTGACAAGCTGCGTGAAATCCACACACGTGTCAATGCAGACTTCCTTGAGTTCCTGCTCTAACCTACTTGGAGATAAAAGCCTTCTTAAAGTGAAAAACCTTTTTCCTCAGGTGGCCATTTCTTTACAGAAAATACTGGAGCTTGTGGTGTGCTCTGTCAGGGAAAATTGGACACCTTTACAGCAAATTGACAAGCTGCGTGAAATCCACACACGTGTCAAGGCAGACTTCCTTAAGTTCCTGCTCTAACCTACTTGGAGATAAAAGCCTTCTTAAAGTGAAAAACCTTTTATCAGGTGGCCATTTCTTTACAGAAAATACTGGAGCTTGTGCTGTGCTCTTTCAGGAAAAATTGGACAGCTTCACAGCAGATTGACAAGGCAGACTTCCTTGAGTTCCTGCTTTAACCTACTCAAAGTTAAAAGCCTTTGTAGCGTGAAAAACCATTTATCAGGTGGCCATTTCTTTACAGAAACTACTGGAGCTTGTGGAGCTGTGCTCTGTCAGGGAAAATTGGACACCTTTAAAGCAAATTGACAAGCTGCGTGAAATCCAGACACCTGTCAAGGCAGACTTCCTTGAGTTCCTGCTCTAACCTACTTCGAGATAAAAGCCTTCATAGAGTGAAAAACCTTTTATCTGGGGGCCTATTCTTTACAGAAAATACTGGAGCTTGTGCTGTGCTCTGTCAGGGAAAATTGGACACCTTCACAGCAAATTGACAAGCTGCGTGAAATCCAGACATGTGTCAAGGCAGACTTCCTTGAGTTCCTGCTCTAACCTACTTGGAGATAAAAGCCTTCTTAGAGTGAAAAACCTTTTATTTGGGGGCCATTTCTTTACAGAAAATACTGGAGCTTGTGCTGTGCTCTGTCAGGGAAAATTGGAAAGCTTCACAGCAGATTTACAAGGCAGACTTCCTTGAGTTCCTGCTCTAACCTACTTGGAGATAAAAGCCTTCTTAGAGTGAAAAACCTTTTATTTGGGGGCCATTTCTTTACAGAAAATCCTGGAGCTTGTGCTGTGCTCTGTCAGGGAAAGTTGGACAGCCTCACAGCAGATTGACAATTCAGACTTCACAGCTTGAGACTCCTGCTGCTAACCTATGTGGAGATAAAAAAGCCTTCTTAGCGTGAAAAACATTTTATCTGGGGGCATATTTCTACAGATAGCAAAAAAAGAGTGTGTCCTGTTTCCACCCGGTTTCAACCGGGGACCTTTCGCGTGTAAAGCGTGATAACCACTACACTACTTGCTGAAACTTACTTGATTTTTTCTCTACCATGATTTACCTGGAACGTCGCAAAGACTTTATGAATTCTCGCAAAACAAGAAGAAATATTTCTGCTCAGTTTTGAACCGAGGGCCTTTCGCGGGTTAGGCGATCGTGATGACCACTACACTACAGAAATCCACACGTGTTGCACAGAAGACCTCCTTAAGTTCACAGCAGGAGCTGCAGAACTGCTTTTTGAGAATCCACAGTGGTCATTTCTTTTGTGCTTTGTTGAAAATTACTTGGATACTAGCACAGACTCTGCTGGCCTGGCAGTTACCACAGCCTAGAGTGACTCAATATTTTTCTTCACACCTGTGTAAAGAAATGCCTTCACAGATTAGAGCGGCAGAAAAACCTTTTACCTTTGCTCTGTCAAGGAAAATTGGACAGCTTCACAGCAGATTGACAAGCTGCGTGAAATCCACACACGTGTCAAGGCAGACTTGTCTTGAGACTCCTTGAGTTCCTGCTTTAACCTACTCAGAGTTAAAAGCCTTGTAGCGTGAAAAACCTTTTATCAGGTGGCCATTTCTATACAGAAAATACTGGAGCTTGTGCTGTGCTCTGTCAGGAAAATTGGACAGCTTCACAGCAGATTGACAAGGCAGACTTCTTTGAGTTCCTTGAGTTCCTGCTTTAACCTACTCAGAGTTAAAAGCCTTTGTAGCGTGAAAAACCTATTATCAGGTGGCCATTTCTTTACAGAAACTACTGGAGCTTGTGCTGTGCTCTGTCAGGAAAATTGGACAGCTTCACAGCAGATTGACAAGGCAGACTTCCTTGAGTTCCTTGAGTTCCTTTTAACCTACTATGAGATAAAAGCCTTCTCAGAGTGAAAAACCTTTTATCTGGGGGCCATTTCTTTACAGATAGCAATAAAGACTGTGCTGTGTTTCCACCCGGTTCAGACCGGGACCTTTCGCGTGTGAGACGAACGTGATAACCACTACACTACTGGAACTTGAAACTTGCCTCCTTTCTCTACTTTGACCATGATTTACCTGGAACGTCGCAAAGACATTAAGAATTCTCGCAAAACAAGAAGCAATGTTTCTGCTCGGTTTTGAACCGAGGACCTTTACGCGTGTTAGGCAAACATGATGACCACTACACTACAGAAACTCCTGGAGCTCTTGTGTGCTCTGTCAGGGAAAATTACACACCATTAGAGCAGATTGACAAGTTGCGTGAAATCCACACGCGTTTCACAGAAGACCTCCTTAAGTTCACAGCAGGAGCTGCAGAACTGCTTTTGAGAATCCTCAGTGGTCATTTCTTTTGTGCTTTGTTGAAAATTACTTGGATACTAGCACAGACTCTGCTGGCCTGGCAGTTACCACAGCCTAGAGTGACTCAATATTTTTCTTCACACCTGTGTAAAGAAATGCCTTCACAGATTAGAGCGGCAGAAAAACCTTTTACCTTTGCTCTGTCAGGGAAAATTGGACAGCTTTACAGCAGATTGACAAGCTGCTGCGGAAATCCACACACGTGTCAAGGCAGACTTCCTTGAGTTCCTGCTTTAACCTACTCAGAGTTAAAAGCCTTGTAGTGTGAAAAACCTTTTATCAGGTGGCCATTTCTTTACAGAAAATACTGGAGCTTGTGCTGTGCTCTGTCAGGGAAAATTGGACACCTTCACAGCAAATTGACAAGCTGCGTGAAATCCACACACGTGTCAAGGCAGACTTCCTTGAGTTCCTGCTTTAACCTACTCAGAGTTAAAAGCTTTTGTAGCGTGAAAAACCTTTTATCAGGTGGCCATTTCTTTACAGAAAATACTGGAGCTTGTGCTGTGCTCTGTCAGGGAAAATTGGACACCTTCACAGCAAATTGACAAGCTGCGTGAAATCCACACACGTGTCAAAGCAGACTTCCTTGAGTTCCTGCTCTAACCTACTTGGAGATAAAAGCCTTCTTAAAGTGAAAAACCTTTTATCAGGTGGCCATTTCTTTACAGAAAATACTGGAGACTTGCTGAAATCCACACACGTGTCAAGGCAGACTTCCTTGAGTTCCTGCTCTAACCTACTTGGAGATAAAAGCCTTCTTAAAGTGAAAAACCTTTTATCAGGTGGCCATTTCTTTACAGAAAATACTGGAGCTTGTGCTACCTTTGTGCAAATTGACTGTCAGGAAAAAGATAAAAGCCTTCTTAAAGTGAAAAGCTTTATCAGGACTTTTTTTACAGAAAATACTGGAGCTTGTGCAAGCTTTCAGGAATTGACAGCTTCACAGCAGATTGACAAGGCAGACTTCCTTGAGTTCCTGCTTTAACCTACTCAAAGTTAAAAGCCTTTGTAGCGTGAAAAACCATTTATCAGGTGGCCATTTCTTTACAGAAACTACTGGAGCTTGTGTTGTGCTCTGTCAGGAAAATTGGACACCTTTAAAGCAAATTGACAAGCTGCGTGAAAATCCAGACACCTGTCAAGGCAGACTTCCTTGAGTTCCTGCTCTAACCTACTTCGAGATAAAAGCCTTCATAGAGTGAAAAACCTTTTATCTGGGGCCTATTTCTTTACAGAAAATACTGGAGCTTGTGCTGTGCTCTGTCAGGAAAAATTGGACACCTTCACAGCAAATTGACAAGCTGCGTGAAATCCAGACATGTGTGTCAAGGCAGACTTCCTTGAGTTCCTGCTCTAACCTACTTGGAGATAAAAGCCTTCTTAGAGTGAAAAACCTTTTATTTGGGGGCCCATTTCTTTACAGAAAATACTGGAGCTTGTGCTGTGCTCTGTCAGGAAAATTGGAAAGCTTCACAGCAGATTGAAAGGCAGACTTCCTTGAGTTCCTGCTCTAACCTGAGTTGGAGATAAAAGCCTTCTTAGAGTGAAAAACCTTTAGAGTGAAAAACCTTTTATTTGGGGGCCATTTCTTTACAGAAAATACTGGAGCTTGTGCTGTGCTCTGTCAGGAAAGTTGGACAGCCTCACAGCAGATTGACAATTCAGACTTCCTTGAGTTCCTGCTCTAACCTATGTGAGATAAAAGCCTTCTTAGCGTGAAAAAAAAAGCTTCTTAGCGTGAAAAACATTTGGGGGCCATATCTCAGATAGCAGCAAAAAAGTGTGCCTGTTTCCACCCGGTTTCGAACCGGGGACCTTTCGCGTGTAAGGCGAACGTGATAACCACTACACTACACTACGAACTTGCTTGCTTTTTTCTCTACCATGATTTACCTGGAGCGTCGCAAAGACTTTATGATTCTCGCAAAACAAGAAGAAATATTTCTGCTCGGTTTTGAACCGAGGGCCTTTTCGCGGTTAGGATCGTGATGACCACTACACTACAGAAACTACACTTCCTTGAGTTCCTGCTTTAACCTGTTGCAGGAAAACACACCAGATTGACAAGTTCACAGAAATCCACACGCAGTTTCTGAAGACTCCTTAAGTTCACAGCAGGAGCTGCAGAACTGCTTTTTGAGAATCCACAGTGGTCATTTCTTTTGTGCTTTGTTGAAAATTACTTGGATACTAGCACAGACTCTGCTGGCCTGGCAGTTACCACAGCCTAGAGTGACTCAATATTTTTCTTCACACCTGTGTAAAGAAATGCCTTCACAGATTAGAGCGGCAGAAAAACCTTTTACCTTTGCTCTGTCAGGAAAAAATTGGACAGCTTCACAGCAGATTGACAAGCTGCGTGAAATCCACACACGTGTCAAGGCAGACTTCCTTGAGTTCCTGCTTTAACCTACTCAGAGTTAAAAGCCTTGTAGCGTGAAAAACCTTTTATCAGGTGGCCATTTCTTTACAGAAAATACTGGAGCTTGTGCTGTGCTCTGTCAGGGAAAATTGGACACCTTCACAGCAGATTGACAAGCTGCGTGAAATCCACACACGACAAGGCAGACTTCCTTGAGTTCCTGCTTTAACCTACTCAGAGTTAAAAGCCTTTGTAGCGTGAAAAACCTTTTATCAGGTGGCCATTTCTTTACAGAAAATACTGGAGCTTGTGCTGTGCTCTGTCAGGAAAATTGGACACCTTCACAGCAGATTGACAAGCTGCGTGAAATCAGACACACGTGTCAAGGCAGACTTCCTGAGTTCCTGCTTAACCTACTAAGAGATAAAAAGCTTTCTTAGAGTGAAAAACCTTTTATCAGGTGGCCATTTCTTTAGATTGACAGAAAATACTGGAGCTTGTGCTGTGCTCTGTCAGGAAAATTGGGTGGCACTTTGACAGAAACTGGAGCTGGAGCTTGTGCTGTGCTCTGTCAGGAAAAATTGGACAGCTTTGACAAGCAGATTGACAAGGCAGACTTCCTTGAGTTCCTGCTTTAACCTACTTGAGATAAAAGCCTTCTTAGAGTGAAAACCTTTTATCTGGGGGCCATTTCTTTACAGATAAATAAAGACTGTGCTGCTGTTTCTGTCAGGAAAAAAATGGACACCTTTCAGCAGATTGACAGCTGCGTGAAACCACTTCACTCACGGAAGACTTCCTGAGTTCTTTTCTTTCTCTGCTTTCTGTATGATTTACCTGGAACGTCTTGTAAGACATTAAGAAAATCTCTTAAAAACAAGAAGCAATGTTTCTGCTCGGTTTTGAACCGAGGACCTTTCTTTGTTAGGCAAAAACTGTGATGACCACTTTTACAGAAACTCCTGGAGCTCTACTTGTGCTCTGTGAGGAAAATTACACACCATTAGAGCAGATTGACAAGTTGCTCTGTGAAATCCACACACAAGACAAGACTTCAGAAGACCCTGCTTAACCTTCAGGATTAGAGCTTCCTTAGCAGAACTGCTTTTTCAGAATTTCTTTACAGAAAATCACTTTCTTTTGTGCAGAACTTGCTTTGAGAAAAAAGTGGTCACTTCTTTTGTGCTTTGCACAGAATTACTGACTGGACAGACTCTGCTGGCCTGGCAGTTACCACAGCCTAGAGTGACTCAATATTTTGCTCTAACTACTTGGAGAGAAAAGCCTTTTGTTAAAAAAAACCTTTTACAGATTAGAATTTCTTTACAGAAAAACCTGGAGCTTTTGCTTGCTGCTCTGTCAGGGAAAATTGGACAGCTTTACAGCAGATTGACAAGCTGCGTGAAATCCACACACGTGTCAAGGCAGACTTCCTTGAGTTCCTGCTGCTAACCTACTCAGAGAGAAAAGCCTTGTAGTGTGAAAAACCTTTTATCAGGTGGCCATTTCTTTACAGAAAATACTGGAGCTTGTGCTGTGCTCTGTCAGGAAAATTGGACACCTTCACAGCAAATTGACAAGCTGCGTGAAATCCACACACGTGTCAAGGCAGACTTCCTTGAGTTCCTGCTTTAACCTACTCAGAGTTAAAAGCTTTTGTAGCGTGAAAAAACCTTTTATCAGGTGGCCATTTCTTTACAGAAAATACTGGAGCTTGTGCTGTGCTCTGTCAGGAAAAATTGGACACCTTCACAGCAAATTCAAGCTGCGTGAAATCCACACACGTGTCAAGGCAGACTTCCTTGAGTTCCTGCTCTAACCTACTTGGAGATAAAAGCCTTCTTAGAGTGAAAAACCTTTTATCAGGTGGCCATTCCTTTACAGAAAATACTGGAGCTTGTGCTGTGCTCTGTCAGGGAAAATTGGACAGCTTCACAGCAGGATTGACAAGACAAGCTGCGTGAAATCCACACACGTGTCAAGGCAGACTTCCTTGAGTTCCTGCTTTAACCTACTCAGAGATAAAAGCCTTTGTAGCGTGAAAAACCTTTTATCAGGTGGCCATTTCTTTACAGAAAATACTGGAGCTTGTGCTGTGCTCTGTCAGGAAAATTGGACAGCTTCACAGCAGATTGACAAGCTGCGCAGACAGACTTCCTTGAGTTCCTGCTTTAACCTACTCAGAGATAAAAGCCTTTTAGCGTGAAAAACCTTTTATCAGGTGGCCATTTCTTTACAGAAAATACTGGAGCTTGTGCTGTGCTCTGTCAGGGAAAATTGGACAGCTTCAAGCAGATTGAGCAGATTGACAAGGCAGACTTCCTTGAGTTCCTTCTTTAACCTACTATGAAAGCCTTCTTAAAAAAACCTTCTCAGAGTGAAAAACCTTTTATCTCTGTCAGGGCCATTTCTTTACAGATAGCAATAAAGACTGTGCCTGTTTCCACCCGGTTTCGAACCGGGGACCTTTCAGCGTGTGAGGCTGTGCTGCATTGATAACCACTACACTACGGAAACTTGCTTTTTTTCTCTACCATGATTTACCTGGAACGTCGCAAAGACATTAAGAATTCTCGCAAAAAACAAGAAGCAATGTTTCTGCTCGGTTTTGAACCGAGGACCTTTCGCGTGTTAGGCAAACGTGATGACCACTACACTACAGAAACTCCTGGAGCTCTACTTGTGCTCTGTCAGGAAAATTACACACCATTAGAGCAGATTGACAAGTTGCGTGAAATCCACACGCGTTTCACAGAAGACCTCCTTAAGTTCACAGCAGGAGCTGCAGAACTGCTTTTGAGAATCCTCAGTGGTCATTTCTTTTGTGCTTTGTTGAAAATTACTTGGATACTAGCACAGACTCTGCTGGCCTGGCAGTTACCACAGCCTAGAGTGACTCAATATTTTTCTTCACACCTGTGTAAAGAAATGCCTTCACAGATTAGAGCGGCAGAAAAACCTTTTACCTTTGCTCTGTCAGGGAAAATTGGACAGCTTTACAGCAGATTGACAAGCTGCGTGAAATCCACACACACGTGTCAAGGCAGACTTCCTTGAGTTCCTGCTTTAACCTACTCAGAGTTAAAAGCCTTGTAGTGTGAAAAACCTTTTTTATCAGGTGGCCATTTCTTTACAGAAAATACTGGAGCTTGTGCTGTGCTCTGTCAGGAAAATTGGACACCTTCACAGCAAATTGACAAGCTGCGTGAAAAATCCACACACGTGTCAAGGCAGACTTCCTTGAGTTCCTGCTTTAACCTACTCAGAGTTAAAAGCTTTTTTAACCTAGCGTGAAAAAAAAACCTTTTATCAGGTGGTGCCATTTCTTTACAGAAAATACTGGAGCTTGTGCTGTGCTCTGTCAGGAAAATTGGACACCTTCACAGCAAATTGACAAGCTGCGTGAAATCCACACACGTGTCAATGCAGACTTCCTTGAGTTCCTGCTCTAACCTACTTGGAGATAAAAGCCTTCTTAAAGTGAAAAACCTTTTATCAGGTGGCCATTTCTTTACAGAAAATACTGGAGCTTGTGCTGTGCTCTGTCAGGGAAAATTGGACACCTTTACAGCAAATTGACAAGCTGCGTGAAATCCACACACGTGTCAAGGCAGACTTCCTTAAGTTCCTGCTCTAACCTACTTGGAGATAAAAGCCTTCTTAAAGTGAAAAACCTTTTATCAGGTGGCCATTTCTTTACAGAAAATACTGGAGCTTGTGCTGTGCTCTGTCAGGGAAAATTGGACAGCAAATTGACAAGCAGAAATGACAAGGCAGACAGACTTTGAGTTCCTGCTTTAACCTACTCAAAGTTAAAAGCCTTTGTAGCGTGAAAAACCATTTATCAGGTGGCCATTTCTTTACAGAAACTACTGGAGCTTGTGTTGTGCTCTGTCAGGGAAAATTGGACACCTTTAAAGCAAATTGACAAGCTGCGTGAAATCCAGACACCTGTCAAGGCAGACTTCCTTGAGTTCCTGCTCTAACCTACTTGGAGATAAAAGCCTTCATAGAGTGAAAAAAACTTTATCAGGTGGCCATTTCTTTACAGAAAATACTGGAGCTTGTGCTGTGCTCTGTCAGGGAAAATTGGACACCTTCACAGCAAATTGACAAGCTGCAAGACACTGTCAAGGCAAAGTTCCTGACTGCCTTCACAGAGGTGGCTTCCTTTAGAAAATTCCTGCTGTGCTCTGTCACCTTGACAGATTTAAAGCAAGAGACTTCTTGAGTTCCTGCTTAACCTACCTTTTAAAAGCCTTCAGAGTGAAAAACCTTTTATCAGGTGGCCATTTCTTTACAGAAAATACTGGAGCTTGTGCTGTGCTCTGTCTCTCTGGAAAAATTGGACACCTTCACAGCAATGCAAGCTGAGTGAAAAACCTTAGAGTGAAAAACAGACTTCCTTTGAGTCCTTTTAACCTAGAGAGATAAAAGCCTTGTAGCTGTGTGAAAACTTTTATCAGGGGGCCATTTCTTTACAGAAAATACTGGAGCTTGTGCTGTGCTCTGTCAGGAAAAATGGACAAGCTTCACAGCAGATTTACAAGGCAGAAATTCCAGACAGTTCAGACTTCCTTGAGTTCCTGCTCTAACCTACTTGGAGATAAAAGCCTTCTTAGAGTGAAAAACCTTTTATTTGGGGCCATTTCTTTACAGAAAATACTGGAGCTTGTGCTGTGCTCTGTCAGGGAAAGTTGGACAGCCTCACAGCAGATTGACAATTCAGACTTCCTTGAGTTCCTGCTCTAACCTATGTGGAGATAAAAGCCTTCTTAGCGTGAGAAAAAGCCTTCTTTGAAAAACATTTTATCTGGGGCCATATCTCTACAGATAGCAAAAAAACTGTGCCTGTTTCCACCCGGTTTCAACCGGGGACCTTTCGCGTGTAAGAACGTGATAACCACTACACTACGGAAACTTGCTCTTTTTTCTCTACCATGATTTACCTGGAACGTCGCAAAGACTTTATGAATTCTCGCAAAACAAGAAGAAATATTTCTGCTCGGTTTTGAACCGAGGGCCTTTCGCGGGTTAGGCGATCGTGATGACCACTACACTACAGAAATCCACACGTGTTGCACACACTGAAGACCTCCTTAAGTTCACAGCAGGAGCTGCAGAACTGCTTTTGAGAATCCACAGTGGTCATTTCTTTTGTGCTTTGTTGAAAATTACTTGGATACTAGCACAGACTCTGCTGGCCTGGCAGTTACCACAGCCTAGAGTGACTCAATATTTTTCTTCACACCTGTGTAAAGAAATGCCTTCACAGATTAGAGCGGCAGAAAAACCTTTTACCTTTGCTCTGTCAAGGAAAATTGGACAGCTTCACAGCAGATTGACAAGCTGCGTGAAATCCACACACGTGTCAAGGCAGACTTCCTTGAGTTCCTGCTTTAACCTACTCAGAGTTAAAAGCCTTGTAGCGTGAAAAACCTTTTATCAGGTGGCCATTTCTATACAGAAAATACTGGAGCTTGTGCTGTGCTCTGTCAGGGAAAAATTGGACAGCTTCAGCAGCAGATTGACAAGGCAGACTTCTTCCTTGAGTTCCTGCTTTAACCTACTCAGAGTTAAAAGCCTTTGTAGCGTGAAAAACCTATTATCATCAGGTGGCCATTTCTTTACAGAAACTACTGGAGCTTGTGCTGTGCTCTGTCAGGAAAATTGGACAGCTTCACAGCAGATTGACAAGGCAGACTTCCTTGAGTTCCTTCTTTCCTGCCTAACTACTGAGATAAAAGCCTTCTCAGAGTGAAAAACCTTTTATCTGGGGGCCATTTCTTTACAGATAGCAATAAAGACTGTGCCTGTTTCCACCCGGTTTCGAACCGGGGACCTTTCGCGTGTGAGGCGAACGTGATAATAACCACTACACTACCACTACACTACGGAAACTTGCCCTTCTTTCTCTACCATGATTTACCTGGAACGTCGCAAAGACATTAAGAATTCTCGCAAAACAAGAAGCAATGTTTCTGCTCGGTTTTGAACCGAGGACCTTTCGCGTGTTAGGCGAACGTGATGACCACTACACTACAGAAACTCCTGGAGCTCTACTTGTGCTCTGTCAGGAAAATTACACACCATTAGAGCAGATTGACAAGTTGCGTGAAATCCAATCCACGCGTTTCACAGAAGACCTCCTTAAGTTCACAGCAGGAGCTGCAGAACTGCTTTTGAGAATCCTCAGTGGTCATTTCTTTTGTGCTTTGTTGAAAATTACTTGGATACTAGCACAGACTCTGCTGGCCTGGCAGTTACCACAGCCTAGAGTGACTCAATATTTTTCTTCACACCTGTGTAAAGAAATGCCTTCACAGATTAGAGCGGCAGAAAAACCTTTTACCTTTGCTCTGTCAGGGAAAATTGGACAGCTTTACAGCAGCTTTACAGCAGATTGAAGCTGCGTGAAATCCACACACGTGTCAAGGCAGACTTCCTTGAGTTCCTGCTTTAACCTACTCAGAGTTAAAAGCCTTGTAGTGTGAAAAAAACTTTTATCAGGTGGCCATTTCTTTACAGAAAGTACTGGAGCTTGTGCTGTGCTCTGTCAGGAAAATTGGACACCTTCACAGCAAATTGACAAGCTGCGTGAAATCCACACACGTGTCAAGGCAGACTTCCTTGAGTTCCTGCTTTAACCTACTCAGAGTTAAAAGCTTTTGTAGCGTGAAAAAAGCTTTTATCAGGTGGCCATTTCTTTACAGAAAATACTGGAGCTTGTGCTGTGCTCTGTCAGGAAAATTGGACACCTTCACAGCAAATTGACAAGCTGCGTGAAATCCACACACGTGTCAATGCAGACTTCCTTGAGTTCCTGCTCTAACCTACTTGGAGATAAAAGCCTTCTTAAAGTGAAAAAAACTTTTTATCAGGTGGCCATTTCTTTACAGAAAATACTGGAGCTTGTGGTGTGCTCTGTCAGGGAAAATTGGACACCTTTACAGCAAATTGACAAGCTGCGTGAAATCCACACACGTGTCAAGGCAGACTTCCTTAAGTTCCTGCTCTAACCTACTTGGAGATAAAAGCCTTCTTAAAGTGAAAAACCTTTTATCAGGTGGCCATTTCTTTACAGAAAATACTGGAGCTTGTGCTGTGCTCTTTCAGGAAAAATTGGACAGCTTCACAGCAGATTGACAAGGCAGACTGACAAGGCTTCCTTGAGTTCCTGCTTTAACCTACTCAAAGTTAAAAGCCTTTGTAGCGTGAAAAACCATTTATCAGGTGGCCATTTCTTTACAGAAACTACTGGAGCTTGTGTTGTGCTCTGTCAGGGAAAATTGGACACCTTTAAAGCAAATTGACAAGCTGCGTGAAATCCAGACACCTGTCAACACCTGTCAGACTTCCTTGAGTTCCTGCTCTAACCTACTTCGAGATAAAAGCCTTCATAGAGTGAAAAAAAACTTTTTATCTGCCTATTCTTTACAGAAAATACTGGAGCTTGTGCTGTGCTCTGTCAGGGAAAATTGGACACCTTCACAGCAAATTGACAAGCTGCGTGAAATCCAGACATGTGTCAAGGCAGACTTCCTTGAGTTCCTGCTCTAACCTACTTGGAGATAAAAGCCTTCTTAGAGTGAAAAACCTTTTATTTGGGGGCCATTTCTTTACAGAAAATACTGGAGCTTGTGCTGTGCTCTGTCAGGGAAAATTGGAAAGCTTCACAGCAGATTTACAAGGCAGACTTCCTTGAGTTCCTGCTCTAACCTACTTGGAGATAAAAGCCTTCTTAGAGTGAAAAACCTTTTATTTGGGGGCCATTTCTTTACAGAAAATACTGGAGCTTGTGCTGTGCTCTGTCAGGGAAAGTTGGACAGCCTCACAGCAGATTGACAATTCAGACTTCCTTGAGTTCCTGCTCTAACCTATGTGGAGATAAAAGCCTTCTTAGCGTGAAAAACATTTTATCTGGGGGCCAAATCTCTACAGATAGCAAAAAAAGAGTGTGCCTGTTTCCACCCGGTTTCGAACCGGGGACCTTTCGCGTGTAAGGCGAACGTGATAACCACTACACTACACTTTTTCTACAAACTTGCTCTTTTTCTCTACTTTGATTTACCTGGAACGTCGCAAAGACTTTATGAATTCTCTTTTATCAAGAAGAAATATTTCTGCTCGGTTTTGAACCGAGGGCCTTTCGCGGGTTAGGCGATCGTGATGACCACTACACTACAGAAATCCACACGTGTTGCACAGAAGACCTCCTTAAGTTCACAGCAGGAGCTGCAGAACTGCTTTTTGAGAATCCACAGTGGTCATTTCTTTTGTGCTTTGTTGAAAATTACTTGGATACTAGCACAGACTCTGCTGGCCTGGCAGTTACCACAGCCTAGAGTGACTCAATATTTTTCTTCACACCTGTGTAAAGAAATGCCTTCACAGATTAGAGCGGCAGAAAAACCTTTTACCTTTGCTCTGTCAGGGAACTTGGACAGCTTGGACAGCTTCACAGCAGATTGACAAGCTGCGTGAAATCCACACACGTGTCAAGGCAGACTTCCTTGAGTTCCTGCTTTAACCTACTCAGAGTTAAAAGCCTTGTAGCGTGAAAAACCTTTTATCAGGTGGCCATTTCTATACAGAAAATACTGGAGCTTGTGCTGTGCTCTGTCAGGGAAAATTGGACAGCTTCACAGCAGATTGACAAGGCAGACTTCTTTGAGTTCCTGCTTTAACCTACTCAGAGTTAAAAGCCTTTGTAGCGTGAAAAACCTATTATCAGGTGGCCATTTCTTTACAGAAACTACTGGAGCTTGTGCTGTGCTCTGTCAGGGAAAATTGGACAGCTTCACAGCAGATTGACAAGGCAGACTTCCTTGAGTTCCTTCTTTAACCTACTATGAGATAAAAGCCTTCTCAGAGTGAAAAACCTTTTATCTGGGGGCCATTTCTTTACAGATAGCAATAAAGACTGTGCCTGTTTCCACCCGGTTTCGAACCGGGGACCTTTCGCGTGTGAGGCGAACGTGATAACCACTACACTACGGAAACTTGCCCTTCTTTCTCTACCATGATTTACCTGGAACGTCGCAAAGACATTAAGAATTCTCGCAAAACAAGAAGCAATGTTTCTGCTCGGTTTTGAACCGAGGACCTTTCGCGTGTTAGGCAAACGTGATGACCACTACACTACAGAAACTCCTGGAGCTCTACTTGTGCTCTGTCAGGGAAAATTACACACCATTAGAGCAGATTGACAAGTTGCGTGAAATCCACACGCGTTTCACAGAAGACCTCCTTAAGTTCACAGCAGGAGCTGCAGAACTGCTTTTTGAGAATCCTCAGTGGTCATTTCTTTTGTGCTTTGTTGAAAATTACTTGGATACTAGCACAGACTCTGCTGGCCTGGCAGTTACCACAGCCTAGAGTGACTCAATATTTTTCTTCACACCTGTGTAAAGAAATGCCTTCACAGATTAGAGCGGCAGAAAAACCTTTTACCTTTGCTCTGTCAGGGAAAATTGGACAGCTTTACAGCAGATTGACAAGCTGCGTGAAATCCACACACACAGACTTCCTGTCAAGGCAGACTTCCTTGAGTTCCTGCTTTAACCTACTCAGAGTTAAAAGCCTTGTAGTGTGAAAAACCTTTTATCAGGTGGCCATTTCTTTACAGAAAGTACTGGAGCTTGTGCTGTGCTCTGTCAGGAAAATTGGACACCTTCACAGCAAATTGACAAGCTGCGTGAAATCCACACACGTGTCAAGGCAGACTTCCTTGAGTTCCTGCTTTAACCTACTCAGAGTTAAAAGCTTTTGTAGCGTGAAAAACCTTTTATCAGGTGGCCATTTCTTTACAGAAAATACTGGAGCTTGTGCTGTGCTCTGTCAGGGAAAATTGGACACCTTCACAGCAAATTGACAAGCTGCGTGAAATCCACACACGTGTCAATGCAGACTTCCTTGAGTTCCTGCTCTAACCTACTTGGAGATAAAAGCCTTCTTAAAGTGAAAAACCTTTTATCAGGTGGCCATTTCTTTACAGAAAATACTGGAGCTTGTGCTGTGCTCTGTCAGGGAAAATTGGACACCTTTACAGCAAATTGACAAGCTGCGTGAAATCCACACACGTGTCAAGGCAGACTTCCTTAAGTTCCTGCTCTAACCTACTTGGAGATAAAAGCCTTCTTAAAGTGAAAAACCTTTTATCAGGTGGCCATTTCTTTACAGAAAATACTGGAGCTTGTGCTGTGCTCTTTCAGGAAAAATTGGACAGCTTCACAGCAGATTGACAAGGCAGACTTCAAGGCTTCCTTGAGTTCCTGCTTTAACCTACTCAAAGTTAAAAGCCTTTGTAGCGTGAAAAACCATTTATCAGGTGGCCATTTCTTTACAGAAACTACTGGAGCTTGTGTTGTGCTCTGTCAGGGAAAATTGGACACCTTTAAAGCAAATTGACAAGCTGCGTGAAATCCAGACACCTGTCAAGGCAGACTTCCTTGAGTTCCTGCTCTAACCTACTTCTTCATAAAAGCCTTCATAGAGTGAAAAACCTTTTATCTGGGGGCCTATTCTTTACAGAAAATACTGGAGCTTGTGCTGTGCTCTGTCAGGGAAAATTGGACACCTTCACAGCAAATTGACAAGCTGCGTGAAATCCAGACATGTGTCAAGGCAGACTTCCTTGAGTTCCTGCTCTAACCTACTTGGAGATAAAAGCCTTCTTAGAGTGAAAAACCTTTTATTTGGGGCCATTTCTTTACAGAAAATACTGGAGCTTGTGCTGTGCTCTGTCAGGGAAAATTGGAAAGCTTCACAGCAGATTTACAAGGCAGACTTCCTTGAGTTCCTGCTCTAACCTACTTGGAGATAAAAGCCTTCTTAGAGTGAAAAACCTTTTATTTGGGGCCATTTCTTTACAGAAAATACTGGAGCTTGTGCTGTGCTCTGTCAGGGAAAGTTGGACAGCCTCACAGCAGATTGACAATTCAGACTTCCTTCCTTGAGTTCCTGCTCTACAACCTACTCTGAGATAAAAGCCTTCTTAGCGTGAAAAACATTTTATCTGGGGGCCATCTCTACAGATAGCAAAAAGAGTGTGTGTGCTGTGTCCACCCGGTTTTGAACCGGGGACCTTTCAGCGTGTGTTTTGCGTGATGACCACTACACTACAGGAAACTTGCTCTTTTTCTCTACCATGATTTACCTGGAACGTCGCAAAGACTTTATGAATTCTCGCAAAACAAGAAGAAATATTTGCTCTGTTTTGAACCGAGGCCCTTCGAGCAGCCTTTGCTACACTAGACTCCTGGAGCTGACTGTGCTCTGTCAGGAAAATTACCACACAGATTGACAAGTGCGTGCACAGTTTCACAGAAGACCTCCTTAAGTTCACAGCAGGAGCTGCAGAACTGCTTTTGAGAATCCACAGTGGTCATTTCTTTTGTGCTTTGTTGAAAATTACTTGGATACTAGCACAGACTCTGCTGGCCTGGCAGTTACCACAGCCTAGAGTGTGACTCAATATTTTTTCTTCACACCTGTGTAAAGAAATGCCTTCACAGATTAGAGCGGCAGCAGAAAAACCTTTTACCTTTGCTCTGTCAGGGAAAATTGGACAGCTTCACAGCAGATTGACAAGCTGCGTGAAATCCACACACGTGTCAAGGCAGACTTCCTTGAGTTCCTGCTTTAACCTACTCAGAGTTAAAAGCCTTGTAGCGTGAAAAACCTTTTATCAGGTGGCCATTTCTTTACAGAAAATACTGGAGCTTGTGCTGTGCTCTGTCAGGAAAAATTGGACAGCTTCACAGCAGATTGACAAGGCAGACTTCCACACACACGTGAGTTCCTGCTTTAACCTACTCAGAGTTAAAAGCCTTTGTAGCGTGAAAAACCTTTTATCAGGTGGCCATTTCTTTACAGAAAATACTGGAGCTTGTGCTGTGCTCTGTCAGGAAAAATTGGACACAGCAAATTGACAGCAGATTGACAAGGCAGACTTCCTTGAGTTCCTGCTTTAACCTACTATGAGATAAAAGCCTTCTCAGAGTGAAAAACCTTTTATCTGGTGGCCATTTCTTTACAGAAAATACTGGAATAAAGACTGTGCTCTGTCAGGAAAAATCACCTTTCACAGCAGGGGACCTTTCAGTGTGAGGCGAACGTGATAACCACTACACTCACGGAAACTTGCCCTTCTTTCTCTACCATGATTTACCTGGAACGTCGCAAAGACATTAAGAATTCTCGCAAAACAAGAAGCAATGTTTCTGCTTCGGTTTTGAACCGAGGACCTTTAACGTGTTAGGCCTTCGTGATGACCACCACTACTACAGAAACTCCTGGAGCTCTACTTGTGCTCTGTCAGGGAAAATTACACACCATTAGAGCAGATTGACAAGCTGCGTGAAATCCACACACGTTTCACAGAAGACCTCCTTAAGTTCACAGCAGGAGCTGCAGAACTGCTTTTTGAGAATCCTCAGTGGTCATTTCTTTTGTGCTTTGTTGAAAATTACTTGGATACTAGCACAGACTCTGCTGGCCTGGCAGTTACCACAGCCTAGAGTGACTCAATATTTTTCTTCACACCTGTGTAAAGAGAAATGCCTTCACAGATTAGAGCGGCAGAAAAACCTTTTACCTTTGCTCTGTCAGGGAAAATTGGACAGCTTTACAGCAGATTGACAAGCTGCGTGAAATCCACACACGTGTCAAGGCAGACTTCCTTGAGTTCCTGCTTTAACCTACTCAGAGTTAAAAGCCTTGTAGTGTGAAAAACCTTTTATCAGGTGGCCATTTCTTTACAGAAAATACTGGAGCTTGTGCTGTGCTCTGTCAGGGAAAATTGGACACCTTCACAGCAAATTGACAAGCTGCGTGAAATCCACACACGTGTCAAGGCAGACTTCCTTGAGTTCCTGCTTTAACCTACTCAGAGTTAAAAGCTTTTGTAGCGTGAAAAAGCTTTTATCAGGTGGCCATTTCTTTACAGAAAATACTGGAGCTTGTGCTGTGCTCTGTCAGGGAAAATTGGACACCTTCACAGCAAATTGACAAGCTGCGTGAAATCCACACACGTGTCAATCAGTCAAGGCAGACTTCCTTGAGTTCCTGCTCTAACCTACTTGGAGATAAAAGCCTTCTTAAAGTGAAAAACCTTTTATCAGGTGGCCATTTCTTTACAGAAAATACTGGAGCTTGTGCTGTGCTCTGTCAGGGAAAATTGGACACCTTTACAGCAAATTGACAAGCTGCGTGAAATCCACACACATGTCAAGGCAGACTTCCTTGAGTTCCTGCTTTAACCTACTCAGAGATAAAAGCCTTGTAAAGTGAAAAACCTTTTATCAGGTGGCCATTTCTTTACAGAAAATACTGGAGCTTGTGCTGTGCTCTGTCAGGGAAAATTGGACACCTTCACAGCAAATTGACAAGCTGCGTGAAATTGACAAGGCAGACTTCCTTGAGTTCCTGCTTTAACCTACTCAAAGTTAAAAGCCTTTGTAGCGTGAAAAACCTTTTATCAGGTGGCCATTTCTTTACAGAAAATACTGGAGCTTGTGCTGTGCTCTGTCAGGAAAATTGGACACCTTTCACAGCAATTGACAAGCTGCGTGAAATCCAGACACCTGTCAAGGCAGACTTCCTTGAGTTCCTGCTCTAACCTACTTGGAGATAAAAGCCTTCTTAGAGTGAAAAACCTTTTATCAGGTGGCCATTTCTTTACAGAAAATACTGGAGCTTGTGCTGTGCTCTGTCAGGGAAAATTGGACACCTTCACAGCAGATTGACAAGCTGCGTGAAATCCACACACGTGTCAAGGCAGACTTCCTTGAGTTCCTGCTCTAACCTACTTGGAGATAAAAGCCTTCTTAGAGTGAAAAACCTTTTATCTGGGGGCCATTTCTTTACAGAAAATACTGGAGCTTGTGCTGTGCTCTGTCAGGGAAAATTGGACAGCTTCACAGCAGATTGACAAGCTTCAGACTTCAAGAGTTCCTTGAGTTCTGCTTAACCTACTTGGAGATAAAAGCCTTCTTAGAGTGAAAAACCTTTTATCTGGGGGCCATTTCTTTCTTTAGATAGCAAAAAGACTGTGCCTGTTTCTTGTGCTGTGGGGACCTTTCAGGAGAAAACGTGATAACCACTACACTACGGAAACTTGCTCTTTTTTCTCTACCATGATTTACCTGGAACGTCGCAAAGACTTTAGGAATTCTCGCAAAACAAGAAGCAATGTTTCTGCTCGGTTTTGAACCGAGGACCTTTCGCGTGTTAGGCGAACGTGTGATGACCACTACACTACAGAAACTCCTGGAGCTTTACTTGTGCTCTGTCAGGAAAATTACACACCATTAGAGCAGATTGACAAGCTGCGTGAAATCCACACGCGCTTTAACACAGAAGACCTCCTTAAGTTCACAGCAAGACAGCAGGAGCTGCAGAACTGCTTTTGAGAATCCACAGTGGTCATTTCTTTTGTGCTTTGTTGAAAATTACTTGGATACTAGCACAGACTCTGCTGGCCTGGCAGTTACCACAGCCTAGAGTGACTCAATATTTTTCTTCACACCTGTGTAAAAAATGCCTCACAGATTAGAGCGGCAGAAAAACCTTTTACCTTTGCTCTGTCAGGAAAATTGGACAGCTTCACAGCAGATTGACAAGCTGCGTGAAATCCACACACGTGTCAAGGCAGACTTCCTTGAGTTCCTGCTTTAACCTACTCAGAGTTAAAAGCCTTCTTAGTAGTGTGAAAAACCTTTTATCAGGTGGCCATTTCTTTACAGAAAATACTGGAGCTTGTGCTGTGCTCTGTCAGGAAAATTGGACACCTTCACAGCAAATTGACAAGCTGCGTGAAATCCACACACGTGTCAAGGCAGACTTCCTTGAGTTCCTGCTTAACCTACTTGGAGTTAAAAGCCTTTGTAGCGTGAAAAACCTTTTATCAGGTGGCCATTTCTTTACAGAAAATACTGGAGCTTGTGCTGTGCTCTGTCAGGAAAATTGGACACCTTCACAGCAAATTGACAAGCTGCGTGAAATCAGACACGTTCAAAGCAGACTTCCTGAGTTTCTAACCTACTTGGAGATAAAAGCCTTCTTAGCGTGAAAAACCTTTTATCAGGTGGCCATTTCTTTACAGAAAAAATACTGGAGCTTGTGCTGTGCTCTGTCAGGAAAAATTGGACACCTTCACAGCAAATTGACAAGCTGCGTGAAATCCACACACGTGTCAAGGCAGACTTCCTTGAGTTCCTGCTCTAACCTACTTGGAGATAAAAGCCTTCTTAGCGTGAAAAACCTTTTATCAGGTGGCCATTTCTTTACAGAAAATACTGGAGCTTGTGCTGTGCTCTGTCAGGAAAATTGGACAGCTTCACAGCAGATTGACAAGGCAGACTTCCTTGAGTTCAAGGCAGACTTCCTTGAGTTCCTGCTTTAACCTACTCAGATAAAAAAAGCTTGTTGTAGTGAAAAACCTTTTATCAGGTGGCCATTTCTTTACAGAAAATACTGGAGCTTGTGCTGTGCTCTGTCAGGAAAATTGGACACCTTCACAGCAAATTGACAAGCTGCGTGAAATCCACACACGTGTCAAGGCAGACTTCCTTGAGTTCCTGCTTTAACCTACTTGGAGATAAAAGCCTTTTAGCGTGAAAAACCTTTTATCAGGTGGCCATTTCTTTACAGAAAATACTGGAGCTTGTGCTGTGCTCTGTCAGGAAAAATTGGACACCTTCACAGCAAATTGACAAGCTGCGTGAAATCCACACAAGGCAGACTTCCTTGAGTTCCTGCTTTAACCTACTTGGAGTTAAAAGCCTTCTTAGCGTGAAAAAAACCTTTTATCAGGTGGCCATTTCTTTACAGAAAATACTGGAGCTTGTGCTGTGCTCTGTCAGGGAAAATTGGACACCTTCACAGCAAATTGACAAGCAGATTGACAAGGCAGACTTCCTTGAGTTCCTGCTTTAACCTACTCAGAGTTAAAAGCCTTTGTAGCGTGAAAAACCTTTTATCAGGTGGCCATTTCTTTACAGAAAATACTGGAGCTTGTGCTGTGCTCTGTCAGGAAAATTGGACACCTTCACAGCAAATTGACAAGCTGCGTGAAATCCAGACACGTGTCAAGGGCAGACTTCCTTGAGTTCCTGCTCTAACCTACTTGGAGATAAAAGCCTTCTAGAGTGAAAAAACTTTTATCAGGTGGCCATTTCTTTACAGAAAATACTGGAGCTTGTGCTGTGCTCTGTCAGGAAAAATTGGACACCTTCAGCAAATTGACAAGCTGCGTGAAATCCACACACGTGTCAAGGCAGACTTCCTTGAGTTCCTGCTCTAACCTACTTGGAGATAAAAGCCTTCTTAGAGTGAAAAACCTTTTATCAGGTGGCCATTTCTTTACAGAAAATACTGGAGCTTGTGCTGTGCTCTGTCAGGAAAATTGGACAGCTTCACAGCAGATTGACAAGGCAGACTTCCTTGAGTTCCTGCTTTAACCTACTCAGAGATAAAAGCCTTCTTAGCGTGAAAAACCTTTTATCTGGGGGCCATTTCTTTACAGATAGCAATAAAGACTGTGCCTGTTTCCACCCGTTTCGAACCGGGGACCTTCCGCGTGTGAGGCGAACGTGATAACCACTACACTACAGAAACTTGCTCTTTTTTCTCTACCATGATTTACCTGGAACGTCGCAAAGACTTTATCTGGAATGCTCAATTCTCATAAAAAAAGAAGCAATGTTTCTGCTCGGTTTTGAACCGAGGACCTTTCGCGTGTTAGGCGAACGTGATGACCACTACACTACAGAAACTCCTGGAGCTCTGGCTTGTGCTCTGTCAGGAAAAATTACACACCATTAGAGCAGATTGACAAGCTGCGTGAAATCCACACGCCACACGTTTCACAGAAGACCTCCTTAAGTTCACAGCAGGAGCTGCAGAACTGCTTTTGAGAATCCACAGTGGTCATTTCTTTTGTGCTTTGTTGAAAATTACTTGGATACTAGCACAGACTCTGCTGGCCTGGCAGTTACCACAGCCTAGAGTGACTCAATATTTTTCTTCACACCTGTGTAAAGAAATGCCTTCACAGATTAGAGCGGCAGAAAAACCTTTTACCTTTGCTCTGTCAGGAAAATTGGACAGCTTCACAGCAGATTGACAAGCTGCGTGAAATCCACACACGTGTCAAGGCAGACTTCCTTGAGTTCCTGCTTTAACCTACTCAGAGTTAAAAGCTTTTGTAGCGTGAAAAACCTTTTATCAGGTGGCCATTTCTTTACAGAAAATACTGGAGCTTGTGCTGTGCTCTGTCAGGAAAAATTGGACACCTTCACAGCAAATTGACAAGCTGCGTGAAATCAACGTGTCAAGGCAGACTTCCTTGAGTTCCTGCTTTAACCTACTCAGAGTTAAAAGCCTTTGTAGCGTGAAAAACCTTTTATCAGGTGGCCATTTCTTTACAGAAAATACTGGAGCTTGTGCTGTGCTCTGTCAGGAAAATTGGACACCTTCACAGCAAATTGACAAGCTGCAGAAATCCACACACGTGTCAAGGCAGACTTCCTTGAGTTCCTGCTCTAACCTACTTGGAGAGATAAAAGCCTTCTTAGAGTGAAAAACCTTTTATCAGGTGGCCATTTCTTTACAGAAAATACTGGAGCTTGTGCTGTGCTCTGTCAGGAAAAATTGGACACTTTCAGCAAATTGTGCGTGCAGATTGTGTCAAGGCAGACTTCCTTGAGTTCCTGCTTTAACCTACTATGAGATAAAAGCCTTCTTAAAGTGAAAAACTTTTTATCAAGGGGCCATTTCTTTACAGATAGCAATAAAGACTGTTGTTTCCACCGAGGACCTTTCGCGTGTTAGGCGAACGTGATGACCACTACACTACAGAAACTCCTGGAGCTCTACTTGTGCTCTGTCAGGGAAAATTACACACCATTAGAGCAGATTGACAAGCTGCGTGAAATCCACACGCGTTTCACAGAAGACCTCCTTAAGTTCACAGCAGGAGCTGCAGAACTGCTTTTGAGAATCCATCAGTGGTCATTTCTTTTGTGCTTTGTTGAAAATTACTTGGATACTAGCACAGACTTGCTGGCCTGGCAGTTACCACAGCCTAGAGTGACTCAATATTTTTTTCACACCTGTGTAAAGTAAAAAAAGCCTTCACAGATTAGAGCGGCAGAAAAACCTTTTACCTTTGCTCTGTCAGGAAAAATGGACACAGCTTCACAGCAGATTGACAAGCTGCGTGAAATCCACACACGTGTCAAGGCAGACTTCCTTGAGTTCCTGCTTTAACCTACTCAGAGTTAAAAGCCTTGTAGTGTGAAAAACCTTTTATCAGGTGGCCATTTCTTTACAGAAAATACTGGAGCTTGTGCTGTGCTCTTTCAGGAAAAATTGGACAGCTTCACAGCAGATTGACAAGGCAGACTTCCTTGAGTTCCTGCTCTAACCTATTTGGAGATAAAAACCTTCTTAAAAGCTTTTGTAACAAACCTTTTATCAGGTGGCCATTTCTTTACAGAAAATACTGGAGCTTGTGCTGTGCTCTGTCAGGAAAAATTGGACAGCTTCACAGCAGATTGACAAGCTGCAGAAATCCACACACGTCAAGGCAGACTTCCTTGAGTTCCTGCTTTAACCTACTCAGAGTTAAAAGCCTTGTAGCCTGAGTGAAAAACCTTTTATCAGGTGGCCATTTCTTTACAGAAAATACTGGAGCTTGTGCTGTGCTCTGTCAGGGAAAATTGGACACCTTCACAGCAAATTGACAAGCTGCGTGAAATCCACACACGTGTCAAGGCAGACTTCCTTGAGTTCCTGCTTTAACCTACTCAGAGTTAAAAGCCTTCTTAGTGTGAAAAACCTTTTATCAGGTGGCCATTTCTTTACAGAAAATACTGGAGCTTGTGCTGTGCTCTGTCAGGAAAATTGGACACCTTCAGCAGACAAGCAGATTGACAAGGCAGACTTCCTTGAGTTCCTGCTTTAACCTACTCAGAGTTAAAAGCCTTTGTAGCGTGAAAAACCTTTTATCAGGTGGCCATTTCTTTACAGAAACTACTGGAGCTTGTGCTGTGCTCTGTCAGGAAAATTGGACACCTTCACAGCAAATTGACAAGCTGCGTGAAATCCAGACACGTGTCAAGGCAGACTTCCTTGAGTTCCTGCTCTAACCTACTTGGAGATAAAAGCCTTCTTAGAGTGAAAAACCTTTTATCAGGGGCCATTTCTTTACAGAAAATACTGGAGCTTGTGCTGTGCTCTGTCAGGAAAATTGGACAGCTTCACAGCAGATTGACAAGCTGCAGAAATCTTCAAGGCAGACTTCCTTGAGTTCCTGCTCTAACCTACTTGGAGATAAAAGCCTTTGTAGCGTGAAAAACCTTTTATCAGGTGGCCATTTCTTTACAGAAAATACTGGAGCTTGTGCTGTGTCTCTGTCAGGAAAATTGTGCAGACACCTTCACAGCAAATTATCTGGGGGCCATTTCTTTACAGAGAATACTGGAGCTTGTGCTGTGCTCTGTCAGGGAAAATCTGACACCTTCACAGCAAATTGACAAGCTGCGTGAAATCCACACATGTGTCAAGGCAGACTTCCTTGAGTTCCTGCTCTAACCTACTTGGAAAGCCTTCTTAGAAGAAAAAACCTTTTATCAGGGGCCATTTCTTTACAGAAAGCAACTGGAGAGTGTGCTGTGCTTTCCCCACACGTGCTCAGGAAAATGGGACCTTTCCGTGTGACAAACGTGATAACCCACAAACTGTCAAGGCTTGACTTCTTTGACCATGATCTACCATGCTCTAACCTACTTGGAGATAAAAGCCTTCTTAGAGTGAAAAACCTTTTTATCTGGTGGCCATTTCTTTACAGAAAATACTGGAGCTTGTGCTGTGCTCTGTCAGGGAAAATTGGACACCTTCACAGCAAATTGACAAGCTGCGTGAAATCCACACACGTGTCAAGGCAGACTTCCTTGAGTTCCTGCTTTAACCTACTCAGAGTTAAAAGCCTTGTAGCGTGAAAAACCTTTTATCAGGTGGCCATTTCTTTACAGAAAATACTGGAGCTTGTGCTGTGCTCTGTCAGGGAAAATTGGACACCTTCACAGCAGATTGACAAGGCAGACTTCAAGGCAGAGTTCCTGAGTTCTTTAACCTACTTGGAGTTAAAAGCCTTTGTAGTGTGAAAAACCTTTTATCAGGTGGCCATTTCTTTACAGAAACTACTGGAGCTTGTGCTGTGCTCTGTCAGGGAAAATTGGACACCTTCACAGCAAATTGACAAGCTGCGTGAAATCCACACACGTGTCAATGCAGACTTCCTTGAGTTCCTGCTCTAACCTACTTGGAGATAAAGCCTTCTTAGAGTGAAAAACCTTTTATCTGGGGGCCATTTCTTTACAGAAAATACTGGAGCTTGTGCTGTGCTCTGTCAGGGAAAATTGGACACCTTCACAGCAAATTATCTGGGGGCCATTTCTTTAGGCAAGGCAAGGCAAGGCAAGTTTATTTATATAGCACATTTCATACACAATGGTAATTCAAAGTGCTTTTGGAAATAAAATAATTACAAGATTTAAATAACAATAAAAGAAATTAAAATAAAATAAAAACACTGATTTAAGATAAATTGAAAGCTAAAAGCAAAAGAGACAGCTTCTTAAAACAGTTTAAAATAAAAGAAGCAAAGTAGCACAGTTCCATTTCTTTACGCACAGTGCTCATTCTGTAAATGCACAACTAAACAGATGAGTTTTGAGTCTGGATTTAAAAGTGACTAATGTTTCAGCACATCAGGATTGATCTCTTCAGGAAGCAAGCTGCGTTCCAGATCCTTGAGTTCCTGCTCTAACCTACTAAAGTTAAATTCTCCTTGTTTGGTGAAAAACCTTTGGTATTTCTAACATTTCTTTACAGAAAATACTGGAGCTTGTGCTGTGCTCTGTCAGGTGAAAATTGGACAGCTTCACAGCAATTGTATTTAGGTCCTAGACTTCATTGAGTTCCTTATTCTAACTAAACTACTGCTTTAAAAGCCTTCTAGCGTGAAAAACCTTTTATTTGGGTGGCCATTTCTTTACAGAAAATACTGGAGCTTGTGCTGTGCTCTGTCAGGGAAAATTGGACAGCTTCACAGCAGATTGACAAGCTGCGTGAAATCAGACTTCCTTGAGTTCAGACTTTCTTGAGTTCCTGCTCTAACCTACTTGGAAAGCCTTCTTAGAAGGAAAAACCTTTTATCTGGGGGCCATTTTTTTACAGATAGCAATAAAGACTGTGCCTGTTTCCACCCGGGGACCTTTCGCGTGTAAGGCGAACGTGATAACCACTACACTACAGAAACTTGCTCTTTTTCTCTACCATGATTTACCTGGAACGTCGCAAGACTTTAGGAATTCTCGCAAAACAAGAAGTAATGTTTCTGCTCGGTTTTGAACCGAGGACCTTTCGCGTGTTAGGCGAACGTGATGACCACTACACTACAGAAACTCCTGGAGCTTTACTTGTGCTCTGTCAGGGAAAATTACACACCATTAGAGCAGATTGACAAGCTGCGTGAAATCCACACGCGTTTCACAGAAGACCTCCTTAAGTTCACAGCAGGAGCTGCAGAACTGCTTTTTGAAAAATCCACAGTGGTCATTTCTTTTGTGCTTTGTTGAAAATTACTTGGATACTAGCACAGACTCTGCTGGCCTGGCAGTTACCACAGCCTAGAGTGACTCAATATTTTTCTTCACACCTGTGTAAAGAAATGCCTTCACAAATTAGAGCGGCAGAAAAACCTTTTACCATTGCACTGTCAGGGAAAATTGGACAGCTTCACAGCAGATTGACAAGCTGCGTGAAATCCACACACGTGTCAAGGCAGACTTCCTTGAGTTCCTGCTTTAACCTACTCAGAGTTAAAAGCCTTGTAGCATGAAAAACCTTTTATCAGGTGGCCATTTCTATACAGAAAATACTCTGAATTACCCTTGTTAATGAGGATCACAGGTGTAAGACAACAGATGTAAAATGCCAAAAACAGATGAGTTCTAAATAGTGGGGTTCTTAGCTTATGTCTGACTGCAGTTATGATAGTAACTAAATTATATAAGATTTACTTTATATTTTGATTAACAAAAACTTCTTCATATTTCCCCCTTTGAGACGTTTACGTCTCATTTTACTCTTGAGTGACATTTCATGATTCAGTCTGTTCTGTTAACGCTATCTAGTAACCAAAAAAATAGTCCCTATTTTACATTACAACAAGTCTAAGTCATGCCATTTCACTCAAGAAGGTGTTAGGGCCAAACCTCTTCCCTCGGTCTCTTTGGCTAGAAGGAAGTAAAAGACCATAACACCTTGATTTTACTTTATGGTCAATGTACAGGGGTTGTATACTTGGTTTTATTATGTCTATGGTTATCCTAATTATGGAACACATCTAGGTTGATAAAATAGATCAAACAAAGCATGAGTAAACATAAACAAATATGAATATGTAGGTAAGAAGGGTACCTCCTAAATGCTGATCAGAAACATCATAAAACAACATCATAAACCAAAAATATAAAACATGCATAATAGTTTTTTGTCATTCCCTTATTCCTCATCCGAGCTATTGGAAGTTTCTTCTGCTAGATGCAAGTTCACGGTTGTTTTGTAAAGTAGGTCTAGGTAATGCTCATTTTGATTTGAGTATATTTTTCCTCTAGGTCTCAATACTCCCATTTGCTTGACTGTGGACTTGATAATTAAGGATTTTAATAGAGGAAACACACAACAAAGTAGTACCCCTCCCATAGTACTTGCCATTGCGAGTTGTAGTCCTATTTTTGCTAACCGTTCTCCCCATGATCCTAAATTCAAATTAAACCAGTCCCACATTTTCTCATCTTTTCCAGCATTCTTTTTCATTTCTATCTGTAGTTCTTTGAGCTTGGTCATGGCTTTTGTAAATGTCCCTTCTGGTGAGGTGTTGTTAGGTATGTAAGTACAACATTGATTACCAAATAATACACATACTCCCCTTTGTCAGCTAACATCCAGTTAAGAGCTAGTCTATTTTGCCATGTCATTTTACTTGTTGCATCTAACTGTTCCCCTAAAGAGATTAATGCCTCGTTTGTGTAATTAATGAACCTTTGTTGATTGTAATATATATAATTTATCCATTCTGTATTTTTGTTCTGTGTAATCCAGATGAATATGGATTCAAGACCTGATTTAACTTCATTCCTAGCTTTAAATTGCTCAGGGTAAACCTCTTGGTTGGCCTACAGCATCTATATATACTCTAGGATCTGGTTTATAACTTCTCTTAGCTCTGGAGTTAGCTGCGTTATTTTTCCCGGAAAGGGATTCAGGATTCCATTCTGTAATATGGATTTCTTGTATCAACCGTACTCTAGTACATTTTCCTGTCCATCCTAGGGGTAATGAAGGTAAAAGTTTCCTATTTCCACAAATCCAGAAAAAGTCTGCTAGTGCTGCAGTTTGATCCTTGTATCTGTCTGCTTCGGGAAATGATATAGTTTGATTTTCACATGTTTTAGCTGGATATATTTTCCTTCCTCTCCTGATTCCTGATGCCCGGAAGGGTGGAAGTTCCATAGGATCATCAGCCTCTCTATAGATTTTGGCATCAAGGTTCCATGTGACGCTGCACCTCCCTTTGAATTGTCCCACACTTATACTTCCTGTTGGTTTGGCAAAGCACTCATATTCTTTACTATAGTCTATGGTGTACCAGGTTGGAATTTCTATTTGGTCCTTTTGAATTCTCATGTTCTCTGTTAGATCCAGACTTCTACATTTGGCTCTCAGTCTTGGTATGTGTTTGAAAAGAAGTTTGTGGTTGGCATTACTTAGGGAGCTTAAACATTCAGCGGGGCAGAAGGGTCGGAAGTCTCTTCCCAAATGGCAATAATCTCTTTTGAATTTTGCACAATGTTCGTAGTTGTATGGATTTGGAACGGCTATTACTTGGCTTCCCGGTGTTTTGGTACATACTAGGCAGTCTTTCTTATTTAATTCTGCTGTTGTGAAGGTGGCCCATTCATACCACTGATTGCTTTGTGCCAGTTCCCACAGAACATCTAGCTTGGTGTCATCCTCGTACATATTGTCATTGTCCTCGCTGTTCCTGCGTTGCTTTCCATGTTGTCCTGCTTCAACTGAGTCGCTGCTGGTTTTGGTGGAGGGCTGAAAAGTTGATGGTAGGGAAGTGAGGTTGTGCGGCAGCGAGTTGTTCTGTGCTTGACCTGTGGGGGATGGAGTTGTGATGTTGTCTTTGGCTTGAACTTGTGACAGACATGTGCTGATCAGGCATGTGGTCAACAATATTCTCGCCATTGTCTTGCTGAGCTGTCTCTGTTGCATGTTCTTTATTATTCTGTATCGTGGCTAGTCTTTCTTTGGGAACTCTTGTGCAGTGATTCAGATGGTACCAAGTGCTGCTTCCCTCTACTTGAACAGCAGTTGGTGTTGCTGCTGTGACGTTATACGGCCCTTCCCTTCTTGGCTCGTTCCATTTCCTTCTGAATACTCTCAGATAGACCTGATCTCCCGGGGTGATGGGACAGCTGGTTTCCGTCTGCTCCGACAGCTCCTTTCTTTTTTCCTGCGCACAAATAGCTTTATGGATAGCCGTTAGCTCTTTCATGTATGATTTTAACTCCATTTGTAGTTGTTCTAGTGGGGGTCCCTTGTATGGACCTCTGTTACATGGTGCAGGCATCATGCGTCCAGTAAGCATTTGGTGAGGTGTTAGATGTGTGTTTCGGGTTAGTTTGCATGCGGTAACTCATCAGTGCAAGAGGCAAAGCATCAACCCAATTTAATTTAGTGCTTGCACATATTTTGTTAATTTTGGATTTGAGAAGACCATTTACTTTTTCAACTTGTCCCTGGGACTGAGGATGGTAAACACAGCCTAGTCTTTGTTTTATTCTCAAATTCTGTAGGACTTGTTTTATAGTTTTTTGTATAAAAGCTGATCCATTGTCCGAACTTATTTCTGAAGGAATTCCAAATCTTGGAAACACTTCTCTTGTCAGAAATTTTATTACCGTTCCTGCTCCCTCATCTGCTGATGGTACTGCTTCTACCCACCGGCTAAACCTATCGACAACCACAAGCATGTATCTCTTTCCCTGTACCCGTTTTATCATGTCTACATAATCCATAACTAAATGTTTGAAAGGACCTTCTGGCACCGGTATATGTCCTACTGGGGTCGTTATACCCTTTCTGACATTGTATTTAGCACAGACTTCACACGTAGACAAAACCTCTTCTACCATCGCATACAAGTATGGAGACCAATATCCTTGTTGTTTAATTTTCCTTATAACTTCCCCCTTTGCACAATGGTCAAAACCATGTGCATCTAGGATGAGAATATTTAGAAGTGATGTGGGTGCAATAATTTGTCCTTCGTGTGATCGCCAAATATTTCGTGAATCTTTTGTTGCTCCTTTTTGATGCCACATTGACTGTTCATATGGCCCTGCTTGCTGCTGAATTCGGACTATGTCATCTAAGCTTGGCTGGGGTTCTATAATAACTTCTGGGGCTAATATAGCTACCTTGCAGCCAGAGGCCTTCTTAGCTTCTGAGTCAGCTAGGTTGTTTCCTTTAACCACAAGATCATTTCCTTTTTTGTGTGCTTGGCATTTGACAACCGCCAGATGCTTTGGTAACATCATAGCAGAAATCAGTTGTTCTATCTGCTCGGCATGCTGAATGGGGGTTCCATCACTTCTTTTAAAACCTCTCTGTTTCCATACTGCACCAAAGAGGTGACACACACCATGTGCATATGCGGAATCCGTGAAAATATTGGCTGTCTGTCCCTTTGCTAGTGTACATGCGGCCGTCAGAGCTTTAATTCCGCTAGTTGTGAGGAGCAAGGTTGTGTGCAATGTTGAGATAACACTGATACGAATTCTTCTCCATCTTTCTGTATTATAGCATAACCCGAATGAATGCCTAAGTGATCTCTAAAACTGGACACATCTACAAAGTAAGTAACTTCGGCTTCAGGGATCGGATTAGATTCAAGGTCCGGACGTAATCTGGTGAATGCTAACGAGTTTGCTACACAATCATGTGGTGTACCTTCATACTCCAAGGGTATCGATTCTGCAGGATTAATGGTATTACATCGTTTAACAGTAATGTCTGGATATGTAAGTAGTGTTGTATATGCTAATGTACGGGCTGGTGTTAAAACAAATTTCCCTTGTTCAATTAATTCAGCTGTTTTGTGATGTGTATAAATCAAAACTGGGTATCCCATAGTTATTTTAGATGCTTTTTCATACATTAGATTAACTGCTGCAAGACCTTGTTGGTAGCATGGGGGATATCCTTGAGCTACATTATCTAGTTTGGTGCTGTAATAAGCTATAGGCTGTTTTTTCCTACCGCTACATGTTTCCTGCATTAATGTGGCGGATGCGTATCCATCAACCCTGTTTGCAACATACAGGTGAAATGGTTTATTGTAGTCCGTGTACTTAAAGCTGGTGCCTTTTGTAACTCTTTTAATTGATTCAAAGGCCATTAGGGCATCTGTGTGCCATGTTAAAGAGGACTTTGAGTTTTGTAACCCCGCTTGTTTCATGAGATCTCTTAATGGTCCAGTTTTTATTGCATAATCTTCTATCCAGTCACTACTGAAACCAGTCATTCCTAGAAATGTCATCATTTGACCTACTGTTTGTGGCTGGGGTACTTTACTTATGCCTTCTAGATGTATGGGTGCAATGCTTTTTGTACCGAAGGAAATCAAACGTCCTAGATATTCTACTTCTGGTAAGCAATATTGCAGTTTGGTTTTGGATACTTTGTGACCTCCTTGAGCTAATTTCGTCAGTATTTTGATGGAATCTCTATGACATTGTTCTAGAGATGTTGAGCAGATGATCACATCATCCATGTACTGTAAACAGGTGCTCTCTAGCATAAGGTCTTCTAGGTCAGTCTTGAGAACCTGGTTAAAGATGTGTGGTGACAATTTGTATCCCATTGGGAGTCTCGCATAGGTGTATTGTTTACCTGCATACGTAAATGCAAACAGATACCTACTTTCCTCTGCTACAGGAATACTGAAAAAGGCAGAGCAAAGGTCAATTACTGTAAAGTACTTGGCTCTAGGGGGGATGTTTGTTAGCAATGTATGAGGGTTGGGAACATCTGTTGGCCAATCTTCTGTTACAGCATTGATTGCTCTCAGATCATGTACAAGATGCCATTTGACTTTGTTTGCTTTGAGTATAGGATAGATGGGTGTGTTGCAGTAACTGTTTGTTTCTACTAACACTTTTGCTTTCACAAGTCCCTCAATTGTGGTTTTTATGCCTAATTCAGCCTCTTGACTCAATGGGTATTGTATTTTCCGAGGAAGGCGTGCATTTGGTTTTAGCCTCACTTGTACTGGACTGGCTGACCTTACTAACCCTACGTCTGTCTCATGCTGGGACCATAGCTCAGCCGGCACCTGGTTTATTGCTCCCTGCAAAAGTTCAGCCGTAGTGCTTTCTGAGTCTGGTGTTGCCATTACTTGCTCGGATTGCTTTTGTTTGATAATCACCTCTTGTGGAATGCCTAATAATGAAGTCCCACATAGAATTTTTATGTAGTTTTGGTCAGTGGAATGAAAAATTAACGGATTTATTGTCGGTTCCCATTTACTTTGCGTAGCTTGTTTCATCATCTGTCCTAAATGCTTGGTTTCCCATTTTTTCCCTACATATAAAGGTATATGCAGTACTGAATCATTCACATCAAACCATTTGTTTATGAATTCGTTTTCTGTTATTTTTAAGGCTGCTCCTTGTTCACCTATTATTATGTATTGTGAGATCATTTCGATTTGTTGTTCTTTTGTTTCTTCCTGCCATTTTTCTTCTAAAATTTTGTTTCTTATTGGGTCATATTTCATTATGCAATGAAATCCTGTCTTGGGTATTCGTAACTCGGGGGTCTGTGCTTCAATGAATTTACCCCATTCGTTAATGATCTGCTTTACATCCTCTTCTATCTGCCCTATCCAATATACATTTGCTTCAGCTTCGGAAATCATCATTTGAGCTCCCTGCATATCTACATACACTCCTTCAGTGGAGCACCAAATTTGCAATCCTAACTTACACAATGCATCCCTTCCTAATAGGTTAATAGGCGTTTGATCTGATATCAGAATAGGCATGGTTACACTTTTGTCTTTTGTTTGCAGGCAAATTGGAGCTGTCATAGGGATTAACTGTATTTGTCCCGAGAATCCTACTGTCTTTACAAATTTTCCAGACATGGGGAGGTGTGAGGCATAATTTGATTTTACACATGTATAGACTGCTCCTGTGTCTATCATCATTGGAATTGTTTTGCCTTCTACTTCTATTTGCAATATGGGTTCTTGATTTGCATTGGTTGTTAAAACTGGTAGTAGACTCTCCCCTATAAGATTCTCTGGGCACCCCTAATAATTTGGATATGGATTTCTCCATGGGCCTGCAAAATTTTGATAGCGTGTCTGGTTCCCTGCCCACCTTCTAAACTCGGGGTCTGCTGTCCATGGGTTGGGACAATCTCTTCTTATATGTCCTGGCTGTCCACATTTCCAGCACAGTCCTGGAGGAAGATTAACAGCTCTGTTTCCTCCTTTTGGAGGTTGCAGTTGTTTTCTTTTCCACTCAGGGGGTCCTGGCTGGGCATAGACATTAACAATGGGTGTAGGTGTCGGGGTTGTATTTGGAGGGGTCAATGTGGGCACAGCTGGGTGTGAAACGTTAATGGGAGCCATTAAACTCATTTGGTTGGACTCCTCAGTTTTCACCACTGCTTGAGTCTTTTTCTTGTTTCTAGCTGTTAGTTCCTCAAGTTGCAACTGAGTCAGTTTTCGTTGAATCTCTTTCTCTTGCTCTTTGAGCCTCAGTTCATTTTTCCTATATTGTTCAACCGCATGAGTCACATGATCACAAAACTCTTTGTGTGATTTGGAGGTCAAACCGACTACATCCTCCAGCTTGCTTTTCACAGTTAGTGGCATGGCCTCTATTACAGAGTTTCTAAACAACGTAGACATAAGAGGGTCACCTTCTGGATTCCCTTCAGTTTCTTGTCTCCATCTTTTCAACTGTCTCTGTACATAGGTGATGGGATTTTCAGTTTCCCCCAACTGGTCTCCCCTCAATGCTTTCGGGTCGACCCTAGTGGGGTACTCAGCTCGTAGTGCCTGCCACATGTCGGGACGGTGTGCATCAAACTCAATGCCGTCCATGTTATGAGTGTCCACTGCTCCCTCGAGGCCCGCTGCCTGTAAGATTTCTTCCATCTTTATTCCTCCTATAGTTTTTGCTAGGAGTGCTTTGACATCCCCCACGGCCAAAAGTTTGCCTGCTGTCTCTTCCTCAAACACCCTAATCCATTTTCCAGCTCCCTCGTGCATGTCAGGTAATCGTGTGATCAGACACTCTACATCTTGTGTTGCCCATGGAATATATTGAGCTCTTGTACCCTTAATTAAAATTGGAAGCTGTTTGTTCTGTGATCTTAATCGTCCTTTATGGAGTGTTTCCCTGTTCTCATCAGATGCAAACTCTCTTAACCTCATTTCTGTATCTTTGAATTTTTGTGTTATTTCTTCTTCTAGCCCGCTTCCCTCATTGAGATCCTCATTTTCCCTTTCTGACTGAGATTTTTGTTCATATGGTATTTTCATTTTGTCTAAGGCTGTCTGTATTTCTCCGTAACAGTCTAAATAATCGCTTTCTTGTGGCTTTATAATTTGTTTGGTTTTGGGTCTTACTTCAGGTCCTGACGGCTTCTCTTGTTCTAAATCAATTTCCCCTTCCATCCCAAGCTCGCCTAACACTTGAACTTTTCCCTTGAGTAATGGAAATTGTCCTTCAGAGTTTCCATACGGAGGGGGATCTACTACCCTCTTTTCTTTTTCTTTATTTCTTGGTTTGCTTCTTTCAGAATTTTTCTAGCCTGTTTTAGGGTTTTAATAAATCTTCGCCTTCTTTTTAAATAATTTTAAAACTTCTTGCTCTTTTGTCTTTTTTTCTCTCTTTTTCCGGTTCAGGAATATGCCTTTAGTTTTGTAATTTTTACCAATGTTTCCATTTCCTCACACAATGTCACCTCAAATGTTCCCTCTTCAGGCCATTTAGTACTCAAATTTTTTGTTCTCTTTTGCCACTTTCTGCAGAGCTTATGTATCGGTTCCTTAAGCAGAGGATGCTTTGCTCCCAATGTTTCTGCAGGAGTTGTCATAACTTCGCTATAAGTCAACCTGTATAACCTGTAAGAATAGTTTTTCCCTTCAATAGCTCTTAAAGTGAGGACTCTTAAGTATTTTTACGATAACCGTCTACTGTACCCGTAAACCAAACAACAATATTCGCCACTTTTATCAGCAATAGATCGTATGTATCCTCAATAAGTTCACAACTTTCTATACCAGATATGTTTTATCACCGTACTATATAGTCACCAGAATCTATTCAAGCGATATTTAACTTTAGTCAATAACTTTAATTATGCGGTATACATTTATACATTCATGAACACACACTCCCTTTATTTACAGGGCTCATACATTCATCCCAACTGTGTCCCTTTATCCTATAGGGCTCATTTATTTTAACACTTACCAGCTATGTCCCTTTATATACAGGGCTCATTCGTTTAATCACTTATCATACGTCCCTTTATATATAGGGCTCATTTATATAATCCAAATAAGACAAAACTACAAAAGGTTCATACATTCATGCTTCAGTCACACCGTACACATTCAGTTGAGCTCACACAACTAGTACCTACTTTACATAGTACAATTTCTGAACACTAAAACACAAAACAAATATTTCATCGATACTCCTTCTCAATCCAATGAAATTACCTAACAACCAGGTACTCTGCCTCACTTGTTACTCTTCTGCTACCCAAGCGAAGACAATCTTTTTCCCAAATTTATACTTCACATGTGGTCCTTCAGACAGTCATTCAACTAACACTCATTCTAGCCCCCACATAGACCTCAATTCTTTTCTTCCACTCCCTATCTCGATTTTTCAACATACCCCTTCAACAATCTATCTTTCAAATTAGTAATAAACACATAAGACAAACAGAGCTAGCCCAAAATAACAAACCCCTGTGGGAATTTTCCACCTCAATTAATGTCTGGTTTTGGCATGATCCAGCTTTAAACAGTTTTAACCTTCTTTTCGGCTCGACCTTACTTTATTGTCACTTTATGTAATTACGGGTCCTTTATCCTTTTTGAATTTTTCTATTGTCGTTTTTGTATTACTTTCTGCGTTTTACTTGAGTTTGAAATGTAATTAATTTGTCCAATACCCACAAAAATTGGGAATTTTAATTGCCAAGGAGGAATTTACACTGAATTCAGGAATTTAACACCTCTCTTGGACTCACCCACAGCAGCGCTTTAATCCACCTGCAGGATTTTTCCTTTTATCTACAAACTAACATATATTTTATCTGCATTCACTGTTCTCCTCAAGTCCAAACCAACAGAAAATACAGATTACTGCATGCATTTAGTGTTTTTGAAATCAAAACCCAATTTTCTTTCAATTATCAGAATCTTTTCTTCACTTGGTTCGATTATTTTTAGAAGAACATAAGGTGTCTCACCACGAGTAGGTTCTGGCGAACAACACAACCTAACTATGAAGCAAAAACTGCTTACCTTTGGCCAAGTTGTTGTGTTGTCCGTCCAAAACTTGCTCGCAGTTGTCCACCCTGTTGTCCTTTTCTATCCTGTTCGTGACGCCAATTGTTGTGGATTCCCCGGATTAAAGAAGACTCCGAGCATAAGGTTTTGATAGCAAAAATTCAGACTTTTATTGATCAATACCAGCCGAGTCTGTCTAAGGTCCACACAGAACCACTCTATAGACAGCACTCCCGCTTACCACTATTCAGGGGTTTTTATATGGTCATCACACTACCACGTCACAGTAATAAATGGTGGCCTCCTGAATTACCCTTGTTAATGAGGATCACAGGTGTAAGACAACAGATGTAAAATGCCAAAAACAGATGAGTTCTAAATAGTGGGGTTCTTAGCTTATGTCTGACTGCAGTTATAATAGTAACTAAATTATTGTAAGAACTTCTCTTCTTCAGTGTATGCGTCCCCCTGTGTCCGTTCATCAGCAGTACAGAACAAATTCAGGCGCCTGGAAGCAACAGTCGGAACAAACCACACGAGTGAAATCAAATCTGGTTTATTCAGAATGCAGCTTAACACAGAGAGTAAAACATCAGCTTATATAGCCCTTATGGGGCGTTGACCTCTATTGCATAGCTGGACATGCCTCAACTGCCCACTACGGAGAGGACAAAAGACAACTCCATATATGGGTTGAAGATTCACAAAACTAGCAGACTAGAGACAAAGCAAGTCTATATAAGGAATGAAAGACTACAGAGTTAGTAGAGTAACCTGAAACTATACCTGCAGGGCGAAAAGGGACTAGAACAATTGTCATACCTTGCTCACACACACACAGTAATAGAGAATTAATTCTCTCAGTCCCCTCTTTTAGGCTGAAGAGCCTAATTTCTGGCCATTGGAGTATAACGAAGACCTGTCATACTGTCAATTGTGGCATACACACGATCCATCAAACATCTCATAATGCATGGTCCAAAAACACATAAAGCAAAACCGATTATTAAAATTGGTACAAGCATAGTAAAGAAAGGAGTCATCCAGCCAAACAGGTGATGTAAAATACCCCACCCCCAGTCCTGTATCTTTTGTTCATCATCATACAAGTCTTCTGCAACCTTTTTCATTTCCTTCACAGCATGGCCCACAGCACCAGCAGGTTCGTCCTCAGTTGGGACGTACGTACAACACTGGTCACCAACCAGAGCACATACTCCGCCTTCTTTTGCTAGCAACATGTCCAGGGCTAGTCGATTCTGTGTGGTCATCAGGCGCAGAGCACCCAGCTCCTCCGCGCTCCGTCTAATCCAATTGTGGTGTCATTAACAAATTTAGCCAGACGGTAGTGCAGAACTTCGGTCTGATGCCACAGATCACTGACACCATACGTGGGCACCAAAGAGGTCCAGAACCGGTGCCATTTAGTTGAGAGTTGATGTTCCTCAGGTGCGTCATCAGCTACAGATCTCTTCAACCTGTGGTACTGTTTCTTATGCTGTGAGGTATGCTGGAATATCTGAACAGGGTAAGATAACTCAATTGGGGTGCAAATACCACTCCAATTACCAGGTATATCTTTGAACAATGCCTGGGGACTACAATACCACCACCAATCAATATCTAGCAGTATACAATCCCTAGTCTTATTACAAAAGGTAGTAATCAGATCCCCTGGGTGTGTATCGTTATGTGAGCCAGATTTCTTATACCCTACTGGTTGATACACATTGACGCAAGCCCTAGGGTCAATGCTACCAACTGGGTCCGAATAATTCATACTGGTACCATTATAACAGAATTTAAAGGTAAAATTTCTCTGAAAAATTGGCCTTATCCCAAGATGTTCCTTCAGGAAAGGAACCTGTGTTGATGTCATTGTGCCGCTCCACCCATCACAGTTAACGGCAGGCTTCCAGCTATTAAGCGATCTACATACAGTTGTTATATTGTTTTGAGGCATGACAGGCATGGACACTGATACAGTTGATGACATGATTTGCTGACATACATAACATGACTCATTGGTGTGATGTCTAGCTGTCCAATTGGCATATTGCCAGAACAAATTATCAGTAGGTAAAACACAGTTCACACATTGTAATGATACAAAAATCATGAATACTAACAGAAGCTGCATTCTGATCAAATAATAATTAAATAATATAATCAAAGGATATGTGCAGTCAGTTTCTATGTCACCAACAGCGCTGCTGCGTGTTCAGCTCCTCTGTTGTGCAATAGCAACCAATCTACGTAAGAAGTCGTCAGGTCGTCAGTCCAGTAATGCGCACCGTCCAGCCCCTCCGTCCCGTGACAGTAGTGATCAATGATCCTACAAGAGTGGCCCCTTGTTCAGGTGTTGACGGCTAATAACAATCTGGTCAGAAAACTATTAGACATTCATACTGCTGAGTGATGCATTTTCAGCCTGGTTGCATGGATCCACTGTGGAAAAGAATCAGTTAGTACGGCGGTTCGAGTTACAGCAACAATTTTGGTAGGAGCACTATATTTTGTTTTGTCCAATGGGTCTCCCATTTTTAAGAATTGTTTCACTAATACTGTGTCACCCACTTGAAAAGGGTGAGTCATGTCAATTGGCATAGGTGCTGAACTCGAATGCATTTTGCTCCAATTCTTGTGGAGAGCTTCAATTAGTAACTGCACATATTCACTCATATGGACATCACATCCCCCATCTCCCAAAACACAACCCTCCCTTTCTCCAAGGCGCGGGGAAAGGGCGTCCCATCACCATCTCATACGGTGATAGACCTTTGAGACCCTTATGGGGTGACATTCTCATTTCTGCCAGGACAACGGGTAGCAGTGAGGTCCAGTCTTGGTGACCGACCGTTTGCATTGCTTTTCGTAATTTATCTTTGATAGTACGATTTGCCCTTTCGACTATACCAGATGATTGAGGATGATATGGAATGTGGTGTCTCCACGTGATCTGCAATTCTTTCATTAGGTTCATTAGTACTTTAGACACAAAGGCAGGGCCCTTATCAGAGTCTATGGCGAGTGGTATACCATATCTAGGAATTATTTCTTTGAGTAGATATCGTACCACAGTGGGGGCGTCTTCCTTTGGGCATGGAAACGCCTCCACCCACCTGGAAAATTTGTCCACAAACACCAATAGGTATTTGTATGGGCCCTCTTAGGTAGATGTGTGAAATCTACTTGCCATTGTTGCAATGGGCCCTCTGGCAGAGGGAGCTGTTGATGCGACGCCAAAAAGGTTTAGAACAATTATTCATAGCACAAACCATGCACCTGTCTAAAGTGGAATTAACATATATGGCTAAATGTTGGATGCACAAAAAATTGGTCATTTCATCCAATACCCCTCTTCGGCCGCGGTGTGTGACACCATGAAACTCTCTTACCAAGAACGGGGCACAGGAGGCTGGCACACACACACGGCCGGAAGAGTCAACCAAAATACCGTCGTCATTCTTTGACGCTCCCTCAGAGATCCAAAACGCCACATCCGCTTCTGTAGCAGCCGCCTGTATAGCACAAATATCTATGTCAGGTAACATATTACTAGTCATAACAGATGTCGAAACAGCAGAGACCGACAACCATGATGGCATCAATCCAGATGCTGCAGCAGTTTTGGCTGCATGGTCAGCTAAAGTGTTACCTCTAGCCTCAAGGGTATCAAGGACAGAATGGCCCTTAGTTTTGATGATGGACAACAAACTAGGAAGACGACAGGCCTGTATTAAGTCTTCGTATGGTACACAGGACACGAGGCCAACATCATCCTTGTGTAAGGCCCATAGCGAGTCAGGGAGAGCTGTAAGGGAAAGGCAGTCAGGGCCGCTGCTGTGAATACAAGAAACATTATGAGGAACTATAAGGCCTTGGACGGCAACCAAGGGTGCTGAGGGAGAGGAAGTAGTTTCAACCACAAGCTGTGACCCTGCAAAGGATAGAGACAAACACAGTTTGGACATCAAGTCTCTACCAAGCAAATTAAAAGGAGAGTCAGCCATGAAAACAAAACGATGCTTAAATTTACAGGTACAGAACAGGTACTGCCTTAATTACAGCGTTCTCATCGTAGGCTGCGCCTAATTTGCTATGCAGAATGAATCTATAATCAGCCCCAACTAATTGACAGTGGCGCGAGCATCTGATTAACATATCAACGAAAGCCACAGGATTCTCAACACCAGGAAGCATAGATAGGATATCTTTCAGAGCACTTGGAGAGGGTGGTTGAATATCAATTCCCTTATTCCTCGCTACCCATACCGCAGCTACATTATCTGGCGAGGTGGACATGCTGGCAGGGTCTATTACAGAACCCTCGTCAGGCCCCTCTTTTGGGGTGTTGTGACAACGCTCCTTTTCACCAGACAAAGCAGCTAGGGACGGATAAATGCTCGACACGGGCGGATTCTTTGGGAGCGGTGCATTAGGCACAGGCGGTGCAACATAAGGCGGCGGTTTCTGTCACACGCTTTAGACATTGTCAATGGTTTGTCTTTATCATTTTTCTTTGGTTTTGGTACAGTTTTCAAAACTGCTTTTGGAACATACGCATTCGTCTTTTCCTCCAAACCTCTGCCATTTTATACCACACGTCATATCCTCCTCTCATATAATTGTAATCCCAATCAGGTCGCCCTCACCTCCATATACTAAATTGTAAACTGTTTTCATATGACTTGGGTCGAAAGTGCCCTCACGCGGATAATCTCGCCACTGGGTACCCGCTGTCCATCCCGCCAAATTATCAAGATATGGAACCGTGTAGTATCCCCAACCACAACGTTCCATCCATGCTTTGGGTGTTTCAGAGGTTCAGGTTTAGGATATGTTTGTCCCATTCTGACCACTGATGACTCGGACACGTACTATAACAAGTCAATCTAGTCTGAATTTAATCAAACACGATACAATTGACTTACGCGGATACATCTACTCAGATAGTGAAACTATACTTTCTCTTACCTGGTCAGATGTATCCCGGACGAGCCCCAGAACTGTAAGAACTTCTCTTCTTCAGTGTATGCGTCCCCTGTGTCCGTTCATCAGCAGTACAGAACAAATTCAGGCGCCTGGAAGCAACAGTCGGAACAAACCACACGAGTGAAATCAAATCTGGTTTATTCAGAATGCAGCTTAACACAGAGAGTAAAACATCAGCTTATATAGCCCTTATGGGGCGTTGACCTCTATTGCATAGCTGGACATGCCTCAACTGCCCACTACGGAGAGGACAAAAGACAACTCCATATATGGGTTGAAGATTCACAAAACTAGCAGACTAGAGACAAAGCAAGTCTATATAAGGAATGAAAGACTACAGAGTTAGTAGAGTAACCTGAAACTATACCTGCAGGGCGAAAAGGGACTAGAACAATTGTCATACCTTGCTCACACACACACAGTAATAGAGAATTAATTCTCTCAATTATATAAGATTTACTTTATATTTTGATTAACAAAAACTTCTTCATATTAACCTACTTGGAGATAAAAGCCTTAATAGAGTGAAAAACCTTTTATCTGGGGGCCATTTCTTTACAGAAAATACTGGAGCTTGTGCTGTGCTCTGTCAGGGAAAATTGGACACCTTCACAGCAAATTGACAAGCTGCGTGAAATCCACACACGTGTCAATGCAGACTTCCTTGAGTTCCTGCTCTAACCTACTTGGTGATAAAAGCATTCTTAGAGTGAAAAACCTTTTATCTGGGTGCCATTTCTTTACAGATAGCAGTAAAGACTGTGCCTGTTTCCACCCGGGGACCTTTCGCGTGTGAGGCGAACGTGATAACCACTACACTACGGAAAATTACTCTTCTTTCTCTACCAAGATTTACCTGGAACGTCGCAAAGACTTTAGGAATTCTCGCAAAACAAGAAGCAAGGTTTCTGCTCGGTTTTGAACCAAGGACCTTTCAATCAATCAATCAATCATTTTTATTTGTATAGCGCTTTTAACAACACAGGTTGCATCAAAGCACTGTACAGTATAATGACAGGGATATATAGTGACGAGAGTGACCAATTTCTTATTAAATGCAGAGACGGTCTCTGTAGTCAATTCAACGATAGTCACTAGAAGTTAAGTGTCCCCAACCAAGCAAGCCAGAGGCGACAGCGGCAAGGAAACAAAACCCCATGCATATAGAATGGAGAAAAAAAAACCTTGGGAGAAACCAGACTCAGTTGGGGTCAGTTCTCCTCTGACCGGACGCCCAGCACTTAACCTCCAGTTCAATTTTAAACGCAGCTGTGTCAGATAGTGTAAATGACTTAGTGTGTGCGTGTGTGTGTGTGTGTGCATCAGGATCTGGTGATCTGTCGACGGGCGCATCTAGGTTTTCTGGTCTCTGATGAACATAATCTCTGGGTGCTGATCCACCATCTAGTCTGGATACAAACTGTGAAAACAGATTGAGAAAGAAACAGGACTAATATTAGCGTAGATGCCATTCTTTTACGATGTCACAAGTACATCGTATTTTAGGAGTAGTGTTCCCGGTTCCAGCAAATCTAAGTAATGCAGCCTAAAAATCCTTTAACGGATTTGAATAATAAAAGGTGTGTTGGTGTGTTATGTGTAGGCTAAGTTAAAAGATGTGTCTTTAATCTAGATTTAAACTGGCAGAGTGTGTCTGCTTCCCGAACAGAGTTAGGGAGATTGTTCCAGAGTTTAGGTGCTAGATAGGAAAATGATCTGCCGCCAAAAGTTGATTTTGATATTCTAGGTATTATCAAATGGCCAGAGTTTTGAGAGAACGCAGCGGACGTGCAGGACTATAATGTGATAAGAGCTCGCTCAAGTATTGAGGAGCTAAACCATTCAGGGCTTTATAGGTAATTAATAGGATTTTAAAATCTATTCGATGTTTGATAGGGAGCCAGTGCAGTGTTGACAGAACTGGGCTAATGTGATCATACTTCCTAGTTCTAGTAAGGACTCTGGCTGCTGCGTTTTGGACTAGCTGAAGTTTGTTTATCAAGCGTGTAGAACAACCACCCAATAAAGCATTGCAATAATCTAACCTTGAGGTCATAAACGCATGAATTAATATTTCTGCATTAGAGGTTGAAAGCATAGGTCGTAATTTAGATATATTTTTAAGATGGAAAAACGCAGTTTTACAGATGCTAGAAACATGATTTTCAAAGGAAAGATTGCGGTCATCAGCACACCTAGGTTCCTAACTGATGATGAAGAATTAACAGAGCAGCCATCAAGTGATAGGCTGTGTTCTAGATTATTATATGTGGGGTTTTAGGTCCAAATTATTAGCACCTCTGTTTTTTCAGAATTTAACATTAAGAAGTTACTCATCATCCAGCTTTTTATATCGACTATGCATTCTGTTAGATTCTCAATTTGGTGTGTATCACCAGGCTGCGCTGAAATATAGAGCTGAGTATCATCAGCATAGCAGTGAAAGCAAACACCATGACTCCTGATAATATCTCCCAGAGGTAACATGTAAAGGTTGAAAAGTAACGGTCCTAGCACTGAGCCTTGAGGAACTCCATATTTCACTTTTGATCGATATGATACCTCCTCATTTAATGCCACAAACTGATAGCGGTCAGATAGATATGATGTAAACCATGCTAAGGCGCTTCCTCTAATGCCAACATAGTTTTCTAGTCTATCCAAGAGAATGTTGTGATCGATAGTATCGAATGCTGCGCTAAGATCTAATAGCACTAATAACGAGATAAAACCACGATCAGATGATAGAAGCAGGTCATTAGTAACTCTAATGAGAGCAGTCTCAGTACTATGGTACGGTCTAAAACCTGATTGGAAATCCTCACAGACACCATTTCGCGTGTTAGGCGAACGTGATGACCACTACACTACAGAAACTCCTGGAGCTTTACTTGTGCTCTGTCAGGGAAAATTACACATCATTATAGCAGATTGACAAGCTGCGTGAAATCCACACACGTTTCACAGAAGACCTCCTTAAGTTCACAGCAGGAGCTGCAGAACTGCTCTTTGAGAATCCACAGTGGTCATTTATTTTGTGCTTTGTTGAAAATGACCTGGATACTAGCACAGACTCTGCTGGCCTGGCAGTTACCTCAGCCTAGAGTGACTCAATATTTTTCTTCACACCTGTGTAAAGAAATGCCTTCACAGATTAAAGCGGCAGAAAAACCTTTTACCTTTGCTCTGTCAAGGAAAATTGGACAGCTTCACAGCAGATTGACAAGCTGCGTGAAATCCACACACGTGTCAAGGCAGACTTCCTTGAGTTCCTGCTTTAACCTACTCAGAGTTAAAAGCCTTCGTAGCGTGAAGAACCCTTTATCTGGGGGCCATTTCTTTACAGAAAATACTGGAGCTTGTGCTGTGCTCTGTCAGGGAAAATTGGACACCTTCACAGCAAATTGACAAGCTGCATGAAATCTATACACGTGTCAATGCAGACTTCCTTGAGTTCCTGCTCTAACCTACTTGGAGATAAAAGCCTTCTTAGAGTGAAAAACCTTTTATCTGGGGGCCATTTCTTTACAGAAAATACTGGAGCTTGTGCTGTGCTCTGTCAGGGAAAATTGGACAGCTTCACAGCAGATTGACAAGCTGCGTGAAATCCACACACGTGTCAATGCAGACTTCCTTGAGTTCCTGCTCTAACCAACTTGGAGATAAAAGCCTTCTTAGAGTGAAAAACCTTTTATATGGGGGCCATTTCTTTACAGAAAATACTGGAGCTTGTGCTGTGCTCTGTCAAGGAAAATTGGACTGCACACAAGCAGATTGACAAGGCAGTCTTCTTCCTTGATTTCCTGCTTTAACCTACTCAGAGTAAAAAACTTCGTAGCGTGAAAAATCTTTTATCAGGTGGCCATTTCTTTATAGAAACTACTGGAGCTTGTGCTGTGCTCTTTCAAAGAAAATTGGACACCTTCACAGCAAATTGACAAGCTGCGTGAAATCCAGACACGTGTCAAGGCAGACTTCCTTGAGTTCCTGCTCTAACCAACTTAGAGATAAAAGCCTTTCTTAGAGTGAAAAACCTTTTATCTGGGGCCATTTCTTTACAGAAAATACTGGAGCTTGTGCTGTGCTCTGTCAGGGAAAATTGGACAGCTTCACAGCAGATTGACAAGGCAGACTTCCTTGAGTTCCTGCTCTAACCTACTTGGTGATAAAAGCCTTCTTAGAGTGAAAAACCTTTTATCTGGGGGCCATTTCTTTACAGAAAATACTGGAGCTTGTGCTGTGCTCTGTCAGGGAAAATTGGACACCTTCACAGCAAATTGACAAGCTGCGTGAAATCCACACACGTGTCAAGGCAGACTTCCTTGAGATCCTGCTTTTACCTACTCAGAGTTAAAAGCCTTGTAGCGTGAAAAACCTTTTATCAGGTGGCCATTTCTTTACAGAAAATACTGGAGATTGTGCTGTGCTCTGTCAGGGAAAATTGGACACCTTCACAGCAGATTGACAAGGCAGACTTCCTAGAGTTCCTGCTTTAACCTACTTGGAGTTAAAAGCCTTCATTGAGTGAAAAACCTTTTATCTGGGGGCCATTTCTTTACAGAAAATACTGGAGCTTGTGCTGTGCTCTGTCAGGGAAATTTGGACAGCTTCACAGCAGATTGACAAGGCAGAATTCCTTGATTTCCTGCTTTAACATACTCAGAGTTATAAGCCTTCGTAGCGTGAAAAATCTTTTATCAGGTGGCCATTTCTTTACAGAAACTACTGGAGCTTGTGATGTGCTCTGTCAAAGAAAATTGGACACCTTCACAGCAAATTGACAAGCTGTGTGAAATCCAGACACGTGTCATGGCAGACTTCCTTGAGTTCCTGCTCTAACCTACTTGGAGATAAAAGCCTTCATAGAGTGAAAAACCTTTTATCTGGGGGCCATTTCTTTACAGATAGCAATAAAGACTGTGCCTGTTTCCAGCCGGGGACCTTTCGCGTGTGAGGCGAACGTGATAACCACTACACTACGGAAACTTACTCTTCTTTCTCTACCATGATTTACTTGGTGGCCAACGTCTGCAAAGACTTTAGGAATTCTCGCAAAAAATTGGAAGCAATGTTTCTGCTCAGTTTTGAACAGAGGACGTTTTATCAGGTGATGACCACTACACTACAGAATCTCTTTACAGAATTTACCGGAGCTTATGCTGTGCTCTGTCAGGGAAAATTGGACAGCTTCACAGCAGATTGACAAGGCAGACTTCCTTGAGTTCCTGCTTTAACCTACTCAGAGTTAAAAGCCTTTGTAGCGTGAAAAACCTTTTATCAGGTGGACATTTCTTTACAGAAACTACTGGAGCTTGTGCTGTGCTCTGTCAGGGAAAATTAGACACCTTCACAGCAGATTGACAAGCTGCGTGAAATCCAGACACCTGTCAAGGCAGACTTCCTTGAGTTCCTGCTCTAACCTACTTGGAGATAAAAGCCTTCATAGAGTGAAAAACCTTTTATCTGGGGGCCATTTCTTTACAGAAACTACTGGAGCTTGTGCTGTGCTCTGTCAGGGAAAATTAGACACCTTCACAGCAAATTGACAAGCTGCGTGAAATCCACACACGTGTCAAGGCAGACTTCCTTGAGTTCCTGCTCTAACCTACTTGGAGATAAAAGCCTTCTTAGAGTGAAAAACATTTTATCAGGTGGCCATTTCTTTACAGAAACTACTGGAGCTTGTGCTGTGCTCTGTCAGGGAAAATTGGACAGCTTCACAGCAGATTGACAAGGCAGACTTCCTTGAGTTCCTTCTTTAACCTACTTGGAGATAAAAGCCTTCTTAGAGTGAAAAACCTTTTATCTGGGGGCCATTTCTTTACAGATAGCAATAAAGACTGTTCCTGTTTCAAACCGGGGACCTTTCGCGTGTGAGGCGAACGTGATAACCACTACACTACGGAAACTTGCTCTTCTTTCTCTACCATGATTTACCTGGAACGTCGCAAAGACTTTATGAATTCTCGCAAAACAAGAAGCAATGTTTCTGCTCGGTTTTGAACCGAGGACCTTTCGCGTGTTAGGCGAACGTGATGACTACTACACTACAGAAACTCCTGGAGCTTTACTTGTGCTCTGTCAGGGAAAATTAAACACCATTAGAGCAGATTGACAAGCTGCGTGAAATCCACACGCGTTTCACAGAAGACCTCCTTAAGTTCACAGCAGGAGCTGCAGAACTGCTTTTTGAGAATCCACAGTGGTCATTTCTTTTGTGCTTTGTTGAAAATTACTTGGATACTAGCACAGACTCTGCTGGCCTGGCAGTTACCACAGCCTAGAGTGACTCAATATTTTTCTTCACACCTGTGTAAAGAAATGCCTTCACAGATTAGAGCGGCAGAAAAACCTTTTACCTTTGCTCTGTCATGGAAAATTGGACACCTTCACAGCAAATTGACAAGCTGCGTGAAATCCACACGTGTCAAGGCAGACTTCCTTGAGTTCCTGCTCTAACCTACTTGGAGATAAAAGCCTTCTTAGAGTGAAAAACCTTTTATCAGGTGGCCATTTCTTTTACAGAAAATACAGGAGCTTGTGCTGTGCTCTGTCAGGGAAAATTGGACAGCTTCACAGCAGATTGAAAAGGCAGACTTCCTTGAGTTACTGCTTTAACCTACTTGGAGATAAAAGCTTTTGTAGCGTGAAAAACCTTTTATCAGGTGGCCATTTCTTTACAGAAAATACTGGAGCTTGTGCTGTGCTCTGTCAGGGAAAATTGGACACCTTCACAGCAAATTGACAAGCTGCTTGAAATCCACACAAGTGTCAAGGCAGACTTCCTTGAGTTCCTGCTTTAACCTACTCAGAGTTAAAAACCTTGTAGCGTGAAAAACCTTTTATCAGGTGGCCAATTCTATACAGAAACTACTGGAGCTTGTGCTGTGCTCTGTCAGGGAAAATTGGACACCTTCACAGCAAATTTACAAGCTGCGTGAAATCCACACACGTGTCAAGGCAGACTTCTTTGAGTTCCTGCTCTAACCTACTTGGAGATAAAAGCCTTCTTAGAGTGAAAAACCTTTTATCTGGGGGCCATTTCTTTACAGAAAATACTGGAGCTTGTGCTGTGCTCTGTCAGGAAAATTGGACACCTTCACAGCAAATTGACAAGCTGCGTGAAATCCACACACGTGTCAAGGCAGACTTCCTTGAGTTCCTGCTTTAACCTACTCAGAGTTAAAAGCTTTTGTAGCGTGAAAAACCTTTTATCAGGTGGCCATTTCTTTACAGAAACTACTGGAGCTTTTGCTGTGCTCTGTCAGGAAAAAGTGGACACCTTCACAGCAAATTGACAAGCTCGTGAAATCCACACACGTGTCAAGGCAGACTTCCTTGAGTTCCTGCTTTAATCTACTCAGAGTTAAAAGCCTTGTAGCATGAAAAACCTTTTATCAGGTGGCCATTTCTTTACAGAAAATACTGGAGCTTGTGCTGTGCTCTGTCAGGAAAATTGGACAGCTTCACAGCAGATTGAAAGCTGCGTGAAATCCAGACTTCAAGGCAGACTTTGAGTTACTGCTTTAACCTACTTGGAGATAAAAGCTTTTGTAGCGTGAAAAACCTTTTATCAGGTGGCCATTTCTTTACAGAAAATACTGGAGCTTGTGCTGTGCTCTGTCAGGAAAATTGGACACCTTCACAGCAAATTGACAAGCTGCTTGAAATCCACACAAGTGTCAAGGCAGACTTCCTTGAGTTCCTGCTTTAACCTACTCAGAGTTAAAAGCCTTGTAGCGTGAAAAACCTTTTATCAGGTGGCCAATTCTATACAGAAACTACTGGAGCTTGTGCTGTGCTCTGTCAGGGAAAATTGGACACCTTCACAGCAAATTTACAAGCTGCGTGAAATCCACACACGTGTCAAGGCAGACTTCTTTGAGTTCCTGCTCTAACCTACTTGGAGATAAAAGCCTTCTTAGAGTGAAAAACCTTTTATCTGGGGGCCATTTCTTTACAGAAAATACTGGAGCTTGTGCTGTGCTCTGTCAGGGAAAATTGGACACCTTCACAGCAAATTGACAAGCTGCGTGAAATCCACACACGTGTCAAGGCAGACTTCCTTGAGTTCCTGCTTTAACCTACTCAGAGTTAAAAGCTTTTGTAGCGTGAAAAACCTTTTATCAGGTGGCCATTTCTTTACAGAAAATACTGGAGCTTTTGCTGTGCTCTGTCAGGAAAATTGGACACCTTCACAGCAAATTGACAAGCTGCGTGAAATCCACACACGTGTCAAGGCAGACTTCCTTGAGTTCCTGCTTTAATCTACTCAGAGTTAAACGCCTTGTAGCATGAAAAACCTTTTATCAGGTGGCCATTTCTTTACAGAAAATACTGGAGCTTGTGCTGTGCTCTGTCATGGAAAATTGGACACCTTCACAGCAAATTGACAAGCTGCGTGAAATCCACACACGTGTCAAGGCAGACTTCCTTGAGTTCCTGCTTTAACCTACTCAGAGTTAAATGCCTTGTAGCGTGAAAAACCTTTTATCAGGTGGCCATTTCTTTACAGAAAATACTGGAGCTTTTGCTGTGCTCTGTCAGGGCAAATTGGACACCTTCACAACAAATTGACAAGCTGCGTGAAATCCACACACGTGTCAAGGCAGACTTCCTTGAGTTCCTGCTTTAACCTACTTAGAGTTAAAAGCCTTGTAGCGTGAAAAACCTTTTATCAGGTGGCCATTTCTTTACAGAAAATACTGGATCTTGTGCTGTGCTCTGTCAGGGAAAATTGGACACCTTCACAGCAGATTGACAAGGCAGACTTCCTAGAGTTCCTGCTTTAACCTACTTTCAGTTAAAAGCCTTTGTAGCGTGAAAAACCTTTTATCTGGGGGCCATTTCTTTACAGACAATACTGGAGCTTGTGCTGTGCTCTGTCAGGGAAAATTGGACACCTTCACAGCAAATTGACAAGCTGCGTGAAATCCACACACGTGTCAATGCAGACTTCCATGAGTTCCTGCTCTAACCTACTTGGAGATAAAAGCCTTCTTAGAGTGAAAAACCTTTTATCTGGGGGCCATTTCTTTACAGAAAATACTGGAGCTTGTGCTGTGCTCTGTCAGGGAAAATTGGACAGCTTCACAGCAGATTGACAAGGCAGACTTCCTTGAGTTCCTGCTTTAACCTACTCAGACTTAAAAGCCTTTGTAGCGTGAAAAACCTTTTATCAGGTGGCCATTTCTTTATAGAAACTACTGGAGCTTGTGCTGTGCTCTGTCAGGGAAAATTGGACACCTTCACAGCAAATTGACAAGCTGCGTGAAATCCACACACGTGTCAATGCAGACTTCCAGGAGTTCCTGCTCTAACCTACTCAGAGTTAAAAGCTTTTGTAGCGTGAAAAACCTTTTATCTGGGGGCCATTTCTTTACAGAAAATACTGGAGCTTGTGCTGTGCTCTGTCAGGGAAAATTGGACACCTTCACAGCAGATTGACAAGGCAGACTACCTAGAGTTCCTGCTTTAACCTACTCAGAGTTAAAAGCCTTTGTAGCGTGAAAAACCTTTTATCACGTGGCCATTTCTTTACAGAAACTACTGGAGCTTGTGCTGTGCTCTGTCAGGGAAAATTGGACACCTTCACAGCAAATTGACAAGCTGCGTGAAATCCACACACGTGTCAAGGCAGACTTCCTTGAGTTCCTGCTTTAACCTACTCAGAGTTAAAAGCCTTGTAGTGTGAAAAACCTTTTATCAGGTAGCCATTCCTTTACAGAAAATACTGGAGCTTGTGCTGTGCTCTGTCAGGGAAAATTGGACACCTTCACAGCAAATTGACAAGCTGCGTGAAATCCACACACGTGTCAAGGCAGACTTCCTTGAGTTCCTGCTTTAACCTACTTGGAGTTAAAAGCCTTCTTAGCGTGAAAAACCTCTTATCAGGTGGCCATTTCTTTACAGAAACTACTGGAGCTTGTGCTGTGCTCTGTCAGGAAAATTGGAGACCTTCACAGCAAATTGACAAGCTGCGTGAAATCCAGACACCTGTCAAGGCCAACTTCCTTGAGTTCCTGCTCTAACCTACTTGGAAATAAAAGCCTTCTTAGAGTGAAAAACCTTTTATCTGGGGGCCATTTCTTTACAGAAATACTGGAGCTTGTGCTGTGCTTTGTCAGGGAAAATTGGACACCTTTACAGCAAATTGACAAGCTGCGTGAAATCCACACACGTGTCAAGGCAGACTTCCTTGAGTTCCTGCTTTAACCTACTCAGAGTTAAAAGCCTTGTAGTGTGAAAAACCATTTATCAGGTGGCCATTCCTTTACAGAAAATACTGGAGCTTGTGCTGTGCTCTGTCAGGGAAAATTGGACACCTTCACAGCAGATTGACAAGGCAGACTTCCTAGAGTGCCTGCTTTAACCTACTTGGAGTTAAAAGCCTTCGTAGCGTGAAAAACCTTTAATCAGGTGGCCATTTTTTACAGAAACTACTGGAGCTTGTGTTGTGCTCTGTCAGGAAAAATTGGACACCTTCACAGCAAATTGACAAGCTGCGTGAAATCCAGACACCTGTCAAGGCAGACTTCCTTGAGTTCCTGCTCTAACCTACTTGGAGATAAAAGCCTTTGTAGAGTAAAAACCTTTTATCTGGGGGCCATTTCTTTACAGAAAATACTGGAGCTTGTGCTGTGCTCCGTCAGGAAAATTGGACACCTTCACAGCAAATTGACAAGCTGCGTGAAATCCACACACGTGTCAAGGCAGACTTCCTTGAGTTCCTGCTTTAACCTACTTGGAGTTAAAAGCCTTCGTAGCGTGAAAAAACCTCTTATCAGGTGGCCATTTCTTTACAGAAACTACTGGAGCTTGTGCTGTGCTCTGTCAGGGAAAATTGGACACCTTCACAGCAAATTGACAAGCTGCGTGAAATCCAGACACCTGTCAAGGCAGACTTCCTTGAGTTCCTGCTCTAACATACTTGGAAATAAAAGCCTTCTTAGAGTGAAAAACCTTTTATCTGGGGGCCATTTCATTACAGAAAATACTGGAGCTTGTGCTGTGCTTTGTCAGGGAAAATTGGACACCTTTACAGCAAATTGACAAGCTGCGTGAAATCCACACACGTGTCAAGGCAGACTTCCTTGAGTTCCTGCTTTAACCTACTCAGAGTTAAAAGCCTTGTAGTGTGAAAAACCATTTATCAGGTGGCCATTTCTTTACAGAAAATACTGGAGCTTGTGTTGTGCTCTGTCAGGGAAAATTGGACACCTTCACAGCAGATTGACAAGGCAGACTTCCTAGAGTTCCTGCTTTAACCTACTTGGAGTTAAAAGCCTTCGTAGCGTGAAAAACCTTTAATCAGGTGGCCATTTTTTTACAGAAACTACTGGAGCTTGTGTTGTGCTCTGTCAGGGAAAATTGGACACCTTCACAGCAAATTGACAAGCTGCGTGAAATCCAGACACCTGTCAAGGCAGACTTCCTTGAGTTCCTGCTCTAACCTACTTGGAGATAAAAGCCTTTGTAGAGTAAAAAACCTTTTATCTGGGGGCCATTTCTTTACAGAAAATACTGGAGCTTGTGCTGTGCTCTGTCAGGGAAAATTGGACACCTTCACAGCAAATTGACAAGCTGCGTGAAATCCAGACACGTTTCAAGGCAGACTTCCTTGAGTTCCTGCTCTAACCTACTTGGAGATAAAAGCCTTCTTAGAGTGAATTTTTTTTTATCTTGGGGCCATTTCTTTACAGAAAATACTGGAGCTTGTGCTGTGCTCTGTCAGGGAAAATTGGACAGCTTCACAGCAGATTGACACGGCAGACTTCCTTGAGTTCCTGCTTTAACCTACTTGGAGTTAAAAGCCTTTGTAGCGTGAAAAAACCTTTTATCAGGTGGCCATTTCTTTACAGAAACAACTGGAGCTTGTGCTGTTCTCTGTCAGGGAAAATTGGACACCTTTAAAGCAAATTGACAAGCTGCGTGAAATCCAGACACCTGTCAAGTCAGACTTCCTTGAGTTCCTGCTCTAACCTACTTCGAGATAAAAGCCTTCATAGAGTGAAAAACCTTTTATCTGGGGGCCATTTCTTTACAGAAAATACTGGAGCTTGTGCTGTGCTCTGTCAGGGAAAATTGGACACCTTCACAGCAAATTGACAAGCTGCGTGAAATCCAGACATGTGTCAAGGCAGACTTCCTTGAGTTCCTGATCTAACCTACTTGGAGATAAAAGCCTTCTTAGAGTGAAAAACCTTTTATTTGGGGGCCATTTCTTTACAGAAAATACTGGAGCTTGTGCTGTGCTCTGTAAGGGAAAATTGGACAGCTTCACAGCACATTGACAAGGCAGACTTCCTTGAGATTCTTCTTTAACCTAGTATGAGATAAAAGCCTTCTTAGAGTGAAAAACCTTTTATCTGGGGGCCATTTCTTTACAGATAGCAATAAAGACTGTGCCTGTTTCCACCAAGTTTCAAACCAGGGACCTTTCGCGTGTGAGGCAAACGTGATAACCACTACACTATGGAAACTTGTTCTCCTTCTCTACCATGATTTACCTGGAACGTCGCAAAGACTTTAGGAATTCTCGCAAAACAAGAAGCAATGTTTCTGCTCGGTTTTGAACCGAGGACCTTTCGCGTGTTAGGCGAACGTGATAACCACTACACTACAGAAACTCCTGGAGCATTACTTGTGCTCTGTCAGTGAAAATTGGACAGCTTCACAGCAGATTGACAAGGCAGACTTCCTAGAGTTCCTGCTTTAACCTACTTGGAGTTAAAAGCCTTTGTAGCGTGAAAAAAACTTTTTATCAGGTGGCCATTTCTTTACAGAAACTACTGGAGCTTGTGCTGTGCTCTGTTAGGGAAAATTGGACACCTTCACAGCAAATTGACAAGCTGCGTGAAATCCACACACGTGTCAATGCAGACTTCCTTGAGTTCCTGCTTTAACCTACTCAGAGTTAAAAGCCTTGTAGCGTGAAAAACCTTTTATCAGGTGGCCATTTCTTTACAGAAAATACTGGAGATTGTGCTGTGCTCTGTCAGGAAAATTGGACACCTTCACATCAGATTGACAAGGCAGACTTCCTTGAGTTCCTGCTCTAACCTACTTGGAGATAAAAGCCTTTTTTAGAGTGAAAAACCTTTAATCTGGGGGCCATTTCTTTACAGATAGCAATAAAGACTGTTCCTGTTTCCAGCCGGGGACCTTTCGCGTGTGAGGCAAACATGATAACCACTACACTACGGAAACTTACTCTTATTTCTCTACCATGATTTACCTGGAACGTCGCAAAGACTTTAGGAATTCTCGGAAAACAAGAAGCTATGTTTCTGTAAAGAAATGTTAGGCAAACAACGCGATGACCACTACACTACAGAAACTCCTGGAGCTTTACTTGTGCTCTGTCAGGAAAATTACACACCATTATAGCAGATTGACAAGCTGCGTGAAATCCTACAGCGTTTCACTGTTTCAAAAATTGGACAGCTTCACAGCAGATTGACAAGGCAGACTTCCTTGAGTTCCTGCTCTAACCTACTTGGAGATAAAAGCCTTCTTAGAGTGAAAAACCTTTTATCTGGGGGCCATTTCTTTACAGAAACTACTGGAGCTTGTGCTGTGCTCTGTCAGGAAAATTGGACACCTTCACAGCAAATTGACAAGCTGCGTGAAATCCACACACGTGTCAAGGCAGACTTCCTAGAGTTCCTGCTCTAACCTACTTGGAGATAAAAGCCTTCTTAGAGTGAAAAACCTTTAATCAGGTGGCCATTTCTTTACAGAAAATACTGGAGCTTGTGCTGTGCTCTGTCAGGGAAAATTGGACAGCTTCACAGGAGATTGACAAGGCAGACTTCCTTGAGTTCCTGCTTTAACCCACTCAGATTTAAAAGCTTTTGTAGCGTGAAAAACCTTTTATCTGGGGGCCATTTCTTTACAGAAAATACTGGAGCTTGTGCTGTGCTCTGTCAGGAAAATTGGACACCTTCACAGCAAATTGAGAAGCTGCGTGAAATCCACACACGTGTCAATGCAGACTTCCTTGAGTTCCTGCTCTAACCTACTTGGAGATAAAAGCCTTCATAGAGTGAAAAACCTTTTATCAGGTGGAAATTTCTTTACAGAAAATACTGGAGCTTGTGCTGTGCTCTGTCAGGAAAATTGGACAGCTTCACAATGAGATTGACAAGGCAGACTTCCTTGAGTTCCTGCTTTAACCTACCTCAGATTTAAAGACCTTTGTAGCGTGAAAAACCTTTTATCAGGTGGCCATTTCTTTACAGAAACTACTGGAGCTTGTGCTGTGCTCTGTCAGGAAAATTGGTCACCTTCACAGCAAATTGACAAGCTGCGTGAAAACCAGACACCTGTCAAGGCAGACTTCCTTGAGTTCCTGCTCTAACCTACTTGGAGATAAAAGCCTTCATAGAGTGAAAAACCTTTTATCTGGGGGCCATTTCTTTACAGAAAATACTGGAGCTTGAGCTGTGCTCTGTCAGGGAAAATTGGACACCTTCACAGCAAATTGACAAGCTGCGTGAAATCCACACACGTGTCAATGCAGACTTCCTTGAGTTCCTGCTCTAACCTACTTGGAGACAAAAGCCTTCTTAGAGTGAAAAACCTTTTATCTGGGTGCCATTTCTTTACAGATAGCAATAAAGACTGTGCCTGTATCCACCGGGGACCTTTCAGCGGTGAGGCGAACGTTGTAACCACTACACTATGGAAACTTACTCTTCTTTTTCTACCATGATTTACCTGGAACGTCGCAAAGACTTTCGGAATTCTCGCAAAACAAGAAGTAATGTTTCTGCTCGGTTTTGACCCGAGGACCTTTCGCGTATTAGGCTAACGTGACAACCACTACACTACAGAAACTCCTGGAGCATTACCTGTGTTCTGTCAGGGAAAATTACACACCATTATAGCAGATTGACAAGCTGCGTGAAATCCACACACGTGTCAAGGCAGACTTCCTTGAGTTCCTGCTTTAACCTACTCAGAGTTAAAAGCCTTTGTAGCGTGAAAAACCTTTTATCAGGTGGCCATTTCTTTACAGAAAATACTGGAGCTTGTGCTGTGCTCTGTCAGGGAAAATTAGACACCTTCACAGCAGATTGACAAGCTGCGTGAAATCCAGACAACTGTCAAGACAGACTTCCTTGAGTTCCTGCTCTAACCTACTTCGAGATAAAAGCCTTCATAGAGTGAAAAACCTGTTATCTGGGGGGCCATTTCTTTACAGAAAATACTGGAGCTTGTTCTGTGCTCTGTCAGGGAAAATTGGACACCTTCACAGCAAATTGACAAGCTGCGTGAAATCCAGACATGTGTCAAGGCAGACTTCCTTGAGTTCCTGGTCTAACCTACTTGGAGATAAAAGCCTTCTTAGAGTGAAAAACCTTTTATCTGGGGGCCATTCCTTTACAGAAAATACTGGAGCTTGTGCTGTGCTCTGTAAGGGAAAATTGGACAGCTTCACAGCAGATTGACAAGGCAGACTTCCTTGAGTTCCTTCTTTAACCCTACTATGAGATAAAAGCCTTCTTAAAGTGAAAAACCTTTTATCTGGGGGCCATTTCTTTACAGATAGCAATAAAAACTGTGCCTGTTTCCTCCCGGTTTCAAACCGGGGACCCTTTCGCGTGTGAGGCGAACGTGATAACCACTACACTACAGAAACTCCTGGAGCTTTACTTGTGCTCTGTCAGGGAAAATTACACACCATTAGAGCAGATTGACAAGCTGCGTGAAATCCACACGCGTTTTACAGAAGACCTCCTTAAGTTCACAGCAGGAGCTGAAGAACTGCTTTTTGAGAATCCACAGTGGTCATTTCTTTTGTGCTTTGTTGAAAATTACTTGGATACTACCACAGACTCTGCTGGCCTGGCAGTTACCACAGCCTAGAGTGACTCAATATTTTTCTTCACACCTGTGTAAAGAAATGCCTTAACCGATTAGAGCGGCAGAAAACCCTTTTACCTTTGCTCTGTCATGGAAAAATTGGACACCTTCACAGCAAATTGACAAGCTGCGTGCAATCCACACGTGTCAATGCAGATTTTCTTGAGTTCCTGCTCTAACCTACTTGGAGATAAAAGCCTTCTTAGAGTGAAAAACCTTTTTATCAGGTGGCCATTTCTTTACAGAAAATATTGGAGCTTGTGCTGTGGTCTGTCAGGAAAATTGGACAGCTTCACAGCAGATTGACAAGGCAGACTTCTGTGAGTTCCTGCTTTAACCTACTCAGAGTTAAAAGCTTTTTGTAGCGTGAAAAACCTTTATCAGGTGGCCATTTCTTTACAGAAAATATTGGAGCTTGTGCTGTGCTCTGTCAGGAAAAATTGGACACCTTCACAGCAAATTGACAAGCTGCGTGAAATCCACACACGTGTCAAGGCAGACTTCCTTGAGATCCTGCTTTAACCTACTCAGAGTTAAAAGCCTTTGTAGCGTGAAAAACCTATTATCAGGTGACCATTTCTTTACAGAAACTACTGGAGCTTGTGATGTGCTCTGTCAGGAAAATTTAGACACCTTCACAGCAGATTGACAAGCTGCGTGAAATCCACACACGTGTCAAGGCAGACTTCCTTGAGTTCCTGCTCTAACGTACTTGGAGATAAAAGCCTTCTTAAAGTGAAAAACCTTTTATCAGGTGGCCATTTCTTTACAGAAAATACTGGAGCTTGTGCTGTGCTCTGTCAGGAAAATTGGACACCTTCACAGCAAATTGACAAGCTGCGTGAAATCCAGACATGTGTCAAGGCTGACTTCCTTGAGATCCTGCTTTTACCTACTCAGAGATAAAAGCCTTGTAGCGTGAAAAACCTTTTATCAGGTGGCCATTTCTTCACAGAAAATACTGGAGCTTGTGCTGTGCTCTGTCAGGGAAAATTGGACACCTTCACAGCAAATTGACAAGCTGCGTGAAATCCACACACGTGTCAAGGCAGACTTCCTTGAGTTCCTGCTCTAACCTACTTGGAGATAAAAGCCTTCTTAGAGTGAAAAACCTTTTATCTGGGGGCCATTTCTTTACAGAAAATACTGGAGCTTGTGCTGTGCTCTGTCAGGGAAAATTGGACACCTTCACAGCACATTGACAAGGCAGACTTCCTTGAGTTCCTGCTCTAACCTACTTGGAGATGAAAGCCTTCATAGAGTGAAAAACCTGGGGGCCATTTCTTTACAGATAGCAATAAAGACTGTGCCTGTTTCCAGCCGGGGACCTTTCGCGTGTGAGGCAAACATGATAACCACTACACTACGGAAACTTACTCTTATTTCACTACCATGATTTACCTGGAAAGTCGCAAAGACTTTAGGAATTCTCGGAAAACAAGAAGCTATGTTTCTGTAAAGAAATGTTAGGCAAACGCGATGACCACTACACTACAGAAACTCCTGGAGCTTTACTTGTGCTCTGTCACGGAAAATTACACACCATTATAGCAGATTGACAAGCTGCGTGAAATCCACACGCGTTTCACTGTTTCAAAAATTGGACAGCTTCACAGCAGATTGACAAGGCAGACTTCCTTGAGTTCCTGCTCTAACCTACTTGGAGTTAAAAGCCTTTGTAGCGTGAAAAACCTTTTATCAGGTGGCCATTTCTTTACAGAAACTACTGGAGCTTGTGCTGTGCTCTGTCAGGAAAATTGGACACCTTCACAGCAAATTGACAAGCTGCGTGAAATCCAGACACGTGTCAAGGCAGACTTCCTTGAGTTCCTGCTCTAACCTACTTGGAGATAAAAGTCTTCTTAGAGTGAAAAACCTTTTATCTGGGGGCTATTTCTTTACAGAAAATACTGGAGCTTGTGCTGTGCTCTGTCAGGAAAATTAGACACCTTCACAGCAGATTGACAAGCTGCGTGAAATCCACACACGTGTCAAGGCAGACTTCCTTGAGTTCCTGCTTTAACCTACTCAGAGTTAAAAGCCTTGTAGCGTGAAAAACCTTTTATCAGGTGGCCATTTCTATACAGAAAATACTGGAGCTTGTGCTGTGCTCTGTCAGGGAAAATTGGACAGCTTCACAGCAGATTGACAAGGCAGACTTCTGTGAGTTCCTACTTTAACCTACTCAGAGTTAAAAGCCTTTGTAGAGTGAAAAACCTATTATCAGGTGGCCATTTCTTTACAGAAACTACTGGAGCTTGTGATGTGCTCTGTCAGGAAAATTAGACACCTTCACAGCAGATTGACAAGCTGCGTGAAATCCACACACGTGTCAAGGCAGACTTCCTTGAGTTCCTGCTCTAACGTACTTGGAGATAAAAGCCTTCTTAAAGTGAAAAACCTTTTATCAGGTGGCCATTTCTTTACAGAAAATACTGGAGCTTGTGCTGTGCTCTGTCAGGAAAATTGGACACCTTCACAGCAAATTGACAAGCTGCGTGAAATCCAGACATGTGTCAAGGCTGACTTCCTTGAGATCCTGCTTTAACCTACTCAGAGTTAAAAGCCTTGTAGCGTGAAAAACCTTTTATCAGGTGGCCATTTCTTCACAGAAAATACTGGAGCTTGTGCTGTGCTCTGTCAGGAAAAATTGGACACCTTCACAGCAAATTGACAAGCTGCGTGAAATCCAGACATGTGTCAAGGCTGACTTCCTTGAGATCCTGCTTTAACCTACTCAGAGTTAAAAGCCTTGTAGCGTGAAAAACCTTTTATCAGGTGGCCATTTCTTTACAGAAAATACTGGAGCTTGTGCTGTGCTCTGTCAGGAAAATTGGACACCTTCACAGCAAATTGACAAGCTGCGTGAAATCCACACACGTGTCAAGGCAGACTTCCTTGAGTTCCTGCTCTAACCTACTTGGAGATAAAAGCCTTCTTAGAGTGAAAAACCTTTTATCTAAGGGCCATTTCTTTACAGAAAATACTGGAGCTTGTGCTGTGCTCTGTCAGGAAAATTGGACACCTTCACAGCAGATTGACAAGGCAGACTTCCTTGAGTTCCTGCTCTAACCTACTTGGAGATGAAAGCCTTCTTAGAGTGAAAAACCCAGGGGGCCATTTCTTTACAGATAGCAATAAAGACTTTGCCTGTTTCCACCGGGGACCTTTTCGCGTGTGAGGCAAACATGATAAAATACACTGGAAACTTACTCTTATTTCACTACTCATGATTTACCTGGAAAGTCGCAAAGCCTTTAGAATTCTCAAGCTCAAGAAGCTATGTTTCTGTCAAAGAAATGTTGAGGAAACCTTGACAGACCACTACACTACAGAAAAACCTGGAGCTTTACTTGTGCTCTGTCACGGAAAATTACACACCATTATAGCAGATTGACAAGCTGCGTGAAATATGCCTTACAGAAAAACGTTTCACTGTTTCAAAAATTGGACAGCTTCACAGCAGATTGACAAGGCAGACTTCCTTGAGTTCCTGCTCTAACCTACTTGGAGATAAAAGCCTTCTTAGAGTGAAAAACCTTTTATCAGGTGGCCATTTCTTTACAGAAAATACTGGAGCTTGTGCTGTGCTCTGTCAGGGAAAATTGGACACCTTCACAGCAAATTGACAAGCTGCGTGAAATCCAGACACGTGTCAAGGCAGACTTCCTTGAGTTCCTGCTCTAACCTACTTGGAGATAAAAGCCTTCTTAGCGTGAAAAACCTTTTATCAGGTGGCCATTTCTTTACAGAAAATACTGGAGCTTGTGCTGTGCTCTGTCAGGGAAAATTGGACAGCTTCACAGCAGATTGACAAGGCAGACTTCCTTGAGTTCCTGCTTTAACCTACTCAGAGTTAAAAGCCTTTGTAGCGTGAAAAACCTTTTATCAGGTGGCCATTTCTTTACAGAAACTACTGGAGCTTGTGCTGTGCTCTGTCAGGGAAAATTAGACACCTTCACAGCAGATTGACAAGCTGCGTGAAATCCACACACGTGTCAAGGCAGACTTCCTTGAGTTCCTGCTTTAACCTACTCAGAGTTAAAAGCCTTGTAGCGTGAAAAACCTTTTATCAGGTGGCCATTTCTTTACAGAAAATACTGGAGCTTGTGCTGTGCTCTGTCAGGGAAAATTGGACACCTTCACAGCAAATTGACAAGCTGCGTGAAATCCAGTGTCAGACAGACTTCCTTGAGTTCCTGCTCTAACCTACTTGGAGTTAAAAGCCTTTGTAGCGTGAAAAACCTTTTATCAGGTGGCCATTTCTTTACAGAAAATACTGGAGCTTGTGCTGTGCTCTGTCAGGGAAAATTGGACACCTTCACAGCAGATTGACAAGCAGATTGACAACACGTGTCAAGGCAGACTTCCTTGAGTTCCTGCTCTAACCTACTTGGAGATAAAAGCCTTCTTAAAGTGAAAAACCTTTTATCAGGTGGCCATTTCTTTACAGAAACTACTGGAGCTTGTGCTGTGCTCTGTCAGGGAAAATTGGACAGCTTCACAGCAGATTGACAAGGCAGACTTCCTTGAGTTCCTTCTTTAACCTACTATGAGATAATAGCCTTTTTAAAGTGAAAAACCTTTTATCTGGGGGCCATTTCTTTACAGATAGCAATAAAAACTGTGCCTGTTTCCACCCGGTTTCGAACCGGGACCTTTCGCGTGTGAGGCGAACGTGATAACCACTACACTACAGAAACTTGCTCTTTTTCTCTACCATGATTTACCTGGAACGTCGCAAAGACTTTAGGAATTCTCGCAAAACAAGAAGCAATGTTTCTGCTCGGTTTTGAACCGAGGACCTTTCAGCGTGTTAGGCGAACGTGATGACCACTACACTACAGAAACTCCTGGAGCTTTACTTGTGCTCTGTCAGGAAAATTACACACCATTAGAGCAGATTGACAAGCTGCGTGAAATCCACACGCGTTTCACAGAAGACCTCCTTAAGTTCACAGCAGGAGCTGCAGAACTGCTTTTTGAGAATCCACAGTGGTCATTTCTTTTGTGCTTTGTTGAAAATTACTTGGATACTAGCACAGACTCTGCTGGCCTGGCAGTTACCACAGCCTAGAGTGACTCAATATTTTTCTTCACACCTGTGTAAAGAAATGCCTTCACAGATTAGAGCGGCAGAAAAACCTTTTACCTTTGCTCTGTCATGGAAAATTGGACACCTTCACAGCAGATTGACAAGCTGCGTGAAATCCACACACGTGTCAAGGCAGACTTCCTTGAGTTCCTGCTCTAACCTACTTGGAGATAAAAGCCTTCTTAGAGTGAAAAACCTTTTATCAGGTGGCCATTTCTTTACAGAAAATACTGGAGCTTGTGCTGTGCTCTGTCAGGGGAAAATTGGACACCTTCACAGCAGATTGAAATCCACACACGGTCAGGCAGACTTCCTTGAGTTCCTGCTCTTAACCTACTCAGAGATAAAAGCCTTTGAAATCCAGACACGTAGAGTGAAAAACCTTTTATCAGGTGGCCATTTCTTTACAGAAAATACTGGAGCTTGTGCTGTGCTCTGTCAGGGAAAATTGGACAGCTTCACATGCAGATTGACAAGCTGCGTGAAATCCACACACGTGTCAAGGCAGACTTCCTGAGTTCCTGCTTTAACCTACTCAGAGTTAAAAGCTTCTTAGAGTGAAAAACCTTTTATCAGGTGGCCATTTCTTTACAGAAAATACTGGAGCTTGTGCTGTGCTCTGTCAGGAAAATTGGACACCTTCACAGCAAATTGACAAGCTGCGTGAAATCCACACACGTGTCAAGGCAGACTTCCTTGAGTTCCTGCTTTAACCTACTTGGAGTTAAAAGCCTTCTTAGCGTGAAAAACCTTTTATCAGGTGGCCATTTCTTTACAGAAAATACTGGAGCTTGTGCTGTGCTCTGTCAGGAAAATTGGACAGCTTCACAGCAGATTGTCAAGGCAGACTTCCTTGAGTTCCTGCTTTAACCTACTCAGAGTTAAAAGCCTTTGTAGCGTGAAAAACCTTTTATCAGGTGGCCATTTCTTTACAGAAAATACTGGAGCTTGTGCTGTGCTCTGTCAGGTAAAAATGGACACCTTCACAGCAAATTGACAAGCTGCGTGAAATCCACACACGTGTCAAGGCAGACAGACCTTGAGTTCCTGCTTTAACCTACTTGGAGTTAAAAGCCTTTTGTAGCGTGAAAAACCTTTTATCAGGTGGCCATTTCTTTACAGAAAATACTGGAGCTTGTGCTGTGCTCTGTCAGGGAAAATTAGACACCTTCACAGCAGATTGACAAGCTGCGTGAAATCCACACACGTGTCAAGGCAGACTTCCTTGAGTTCCTGCTTTAACCTACTCAGAGTTAAAAGCCTTGTAGCGTGAAAAACCTTTTATCAGGTGGCCATTTCTTTGCAGAAAATACTGGAGCTTGTGCTGTGCTCTGTCAGGGAAAATTGGACACCTTCACAGCAGATTGACAAGGCAGACTTCCAAGGCAGAGTTCCTGAGTTCCTGCTTTAACCTACTTGCAGTTAAAAGCCTTTGTAGCGTGAAAACCCTTTTATCAGGTGGCCATTTCTTTACAGAAACTACTGGAGCTTGTGCTGTGCTCTGTCAGGAAAATTGGACACCTTCACAGCAAATTGACAAGCTGCGTGAAATCCAGACACGTGTCAAGGCAGACTTCCTTGAGTTCCTGCTCTAACCTACTTGGAGATAAAAGCCTTTTTAGAGTGAAAAACCTTTTATCTGTGGCCATTTCTTTACAGAAAATACTGGAGCTTGTGCTGTGCTCTGTCAGGAAAAACTTGGACACCTTCACAGCAGATTGACAAGGCAGACTCCATGAAACACTGTTGAGTTCCTAGCTCTGCTTTAACCTCACTTGGAGATAAAAGCCTTCTTAGAGTGAAAAACCTTTATCAGGTGGCCATTTCTTTACAGAAAATACTGGAGCTTGTGCTGTGCTCTGTCAGGAAAATTGGACACCTTCACAGCAAATTGACAAGCTGCGTGAAATCCACACACGTGTCAAGGCAGACTTCCTTGAGTTCCTGCTTTAACCTACTTGGAGTTAAAAGCCTTCTTAGAGTGAAAAACCTTTTATCAGGTGGCCATTTCTTTACAGAAAATACTGGAGCTTGTGCTGTGCTCTGTCAGGGAAAATTGGACACCTTCACAGCAAATTGACAAGCTGCATTGAAATCACACATTGACAAGGCAGACTTCCTTGAGTTCCTGCTTTAACCTACTCAGATTAAAAGCCTTCATAGCGTGAAAAACCTTTTATCAGGTGGCCCATTTCTTTACAGAAAATACTGGAGCTTGTGCTGTGCTCTGTCAGGAGAAAATTGGACACCTTCACAGCAAATTGACAAGCTGCATGAAATCCACACACACGTGTCAAGGCAGACTTCCTTGAGTTCCTGCTTTAACCTACTTGGAGTTAAAAGCCTTTGTAGCGTGAAAAACCTTTTATCAGGTGGCCATTTCTTTACAGAAAATACTGGAGCTTGTGCTGTGCTCTGTCAGGAAAAATTGGACACCTTCACAGCAAATTGACAAGCTGCGTGAAATCCACACACGTGTCAAGGCAGACTTCCTTGAGTTCCTGCTCTAACCTACTTGGAGATAAAAGCCTTCTTAGCGTGAAAAACCTTTTATCAGGTGGCCATTTCTTTACAGAAAATACTGGAGCTTGTGCTGTGCTCTGTCAGGAAAAATTGGACACCTTCACAGCAGATTGACAAGCTGCGTAAGAAATCACACACGTGTCAAGGCAGACTTCCTTGAGTTCCTGCTTTAACCTACTTGGAGTTAAAAGCCTTTGTAGCGTGAAAACCTTTTATCAGGTGGCCATTTCTTTACAGAAAATACTGGAGCTTGTGCTGTGCTCTGTCAGGGAAAATTGGACAGCTTCACAGCAGATTGACAAGTGTCAGACTTCCTTGAGTTCCTGCTTTAACCTACTATGAGATAAAGCCTTCTTAGAGTGAAAAACCTTTTATCTGGGGGCCATTTCTCTACAGATAGCAATAAAGACTGTGCCTGTTTCCACCTGGTTTTGAACCGGGGACCTTTCGCGTGTGAGGCGAACGTGATAACCACTACACTACAGAAACTTGCTCTTTTTTCTCTACCATGATTTACCTGGAACGTCGCAAAGACTTTAGGAATTCTCGCAAAACAAGAAGCAATGTTTCTGCTCGGTTTTGAACCGAGGACCTAAAAGCGTGTTAGGCGAACGTGATGACCACTACACTACAGAAACTCCTGGAGCTTTACTTGTGCTCTGTCAGGGAAAAATTACACACCATTAGAGCAGATTGACAAGCTGCGTGAAATCCACACGCGTTTCACAGAAGACCTCCTTAAGTTCACAGCAGGAGCTGCAGAACTGCTTTTTGAGAATCCACAGTGGTCATTTCTTTTGTGCTTTGTTGAAAATTACTTGGATACTAGCACAGACTCTGCTGGCCTGGCAGTTACCACAGCCTAGAGTGACTCAATATTTTTCTTCACAACACTGTGTAAAAAATGCCTTCACAGATTAGGCCATTTTTTTGCAGAGAAACCCTTTTACCTTTGCTCTGTCATGGAAAATTGGACACCTTCACAGCAGATTGACAAGCTGCGTGAAATCCACACACGTGTCAAGGCAGACTTCCTTGAGTTCCTGCTTTAACCTACTCAGAGTTAAAAGCCTTCTGTAGAGTGAAAAACCTTTTATCAGGTGGCCATTTTTTACAGAAAATACTGGAGCTTGTGCTGTGCTCTGTCAGGAAAATTGGACACCTTCACAGCAAATTGACAAGCTGCGTGAAATCCACACACGTGTCAAAGGCAGACTTCCTTGAGTTCCTGCTTTAACCTACTCAGAGTTAAAAGCTTTTGTAGCGTGAAAACCTTTTATCAGGTGGCCATTTCTTTACAGAAAATACTGGAGCTTGTGCTGTGCTCTGTCAGGGAAAATTGGGACACCTTCACAGCAGATCGTGAAATCGACAATGTCAGGCAGACTTCCTTTGAGTTCCTGCTTTAACCTACTTGGAGTTAAAAGCCTTGTAGCGAAAAACCTTTTATCAGGTGGCCATTTCTTTACAGAAACTACTGGAGCTTGTGCTGTGCTCTGTCAGGAAAACTTGGACACCTTCACAGCAAATTGACAAGCTGCGTGAAATCCAGACACCTGTCAAGGCAGACTTCCTTGTGAGTTCCTGCTCCTAACCTACTTGGAGATAAAAGCCTTCATAGAGTGAAAAACCTTTATCTGGTGGCCATTTCTTTACAGAAAATACTGGAGCTTGTGCTGTGCTCTGTCAGGAAAATTGGACAGCTTCACAGCAGATTGACAAGGGCAGACTTCCTTTGAGTTCCTGCTCTAACCTACTTGGAGTTAAAAGCCTTCTTAGAGTGAAAAACCTTTTATCTGGGGGCCATTTCTTTACAGAAAATACTGGAGCTTGTGCTGTGCTCTGTTAGGGAAAATTGGACACCTTCACAGCAAATTGACAAGCTGCGTGAAATCCACACACGTGTCAAGGCAGACTTCCTTGAGTTCCAGCTCACAACCTACTTGGAGTTAAAAGCCTTTGTAGCGTGAAAAAACCTTTTATCAGGTGGCCATTTCTTTACAGAAAATACTGGAGCTTGTGCTGTGCTCTGTCAGGAAAATTGGACAGCTTCACAGCAGATTGACAAGGCAGACTTCTTCCTTGAGTTCCTGCTTTAACCTACTTGCAGTTAAAAGCCTTTGTAGCGTGAAAAACCTTTTATCAGGTGGCCATTTCTTTACAGAAACTACTGGAGCTTGTGCTGTGCTCTGTCAGGGAAAATTGGACACCTTAACAGGACAAGCTGCAGCCAGACACGTGTCAAGGCAGACTTCCTTGAGTTCCTGCTTTAACCTACTTGGAGATAAAGCCTTCTTAGAGTGAAAAACCTTTTATCAGGGGGCCATTTCTTTACAGAAAATACTGGAGCTTGTGCTGTGCTCTGTCAGGGAAAATTGGACAGCTTCACAGCAGATTGACAAGGCAGACTTCCTTCAGTTCCTGTTTCCAGCTCCATGTGGGTGAGGCTAACCTACTTGGAGATAAAAGCCTTCTTAGAGTGAAAACCTTTTATCAGGGGGCCATTTCTTTACAGAAACTACTGGAGCTTGTGCTGTGCTCTGTCAGGGAAAAATTGGACACCTTCACAGCAAATTGACAAAGCTGAGTGAAATCCACACACTTGTCAAGGCAGACTTCCTTGAGTTCCTGCTCTAACCTACTTGGAGATAAAAGCCTTCTTAGAGTGAAAAACCTTTTATCAGGTGGCCATTTCTTTACAGAAAATACTGGAGCTTGTGCTGTGCTCTGTCAGGGAAAATTGGACACCTTCACAGCAGATTGACAAGGCAGACTTCCTAGAGTTCCTGCTTTAACCTACTCGTCCAACCTACTTGGTTAAAAGCCTTTGTAGCGTGAAAAACCTTTTATCATGTGGCCATTTCTTTACAGAAACTACTGGAGCTTGTGCTGTGCTCTGTCAGGGAAAATTGGACACCTTCACAGCAGATTGACAAGCTGCGTGAAATCCAGACACGTGTCAAGGCAGACTTCCTTGAGTTCCTGCTCTAACTCACTTGGAGATAAAAGCCTTCGTAGAGTGAAAACCTTTTATCTGGGGGCCATTTCTTTACAGAAAATACTGGAGCTTGTGCTGTGCTCTGTCAGGGAAAATTGGACACCTTCACAGCAAATTGTCAAGCTGCGTGAAATCCACACACGTGTCAAGGCAGACTTCCTTGAGTTCCTGCTCTAACCTACTTGGAGATAAAAGCCTTCTTAGAGTGAAAACCTTTTTATCAGGTGGCCATTTCTTTACAAAAAATACTGGAGCTTGTGCTGTGCCTGTCAGGAAAAATTGGACAGCTTCACAGCAGATTGACAAGGCAGACTTCCTTGAGTTCCTGCTTTAACCTACTCAGTAGATAAAAGCCTTCATAGCGTGAAAAACCTTTTATCAGGTGGCCATTTCTTTGAAAATACTGGAGCTTGTGCTGTGCTCTGTCGGGGAAAATTGGACACCTTCATAGCAGATTGACAAGCTGCGTGAAATCCACACACGTGTCAATGCAGACTTCCTTGAGTTCTTGCTCTAACCTACTTGGAGATAAAAGCCTTCATAAAGTGAAAACCTTTTTATCTGGTGGCCATTTCTTAACAGAAAATACTGGAGCTTGTGCTGTGCTCTGTCAGGAAAATTGACATTGACAGCAAATTGACAAGCTGCGTGAAATCCACACACGTGTCAAGGCAGACTTCCTTGAGTTCCTGCTCTAACTTACTTTGGAGATAAAAGCCTTCTTAAAGTGAAAAACCTTTTATCAGGTGGCCATTTCTTTACAGAAACCTACTGGAGCTTGTGCTGTGCTCTGTCAGGGAAAATTGGACAGCTTCACAGCAGATTGACAAGCTGCGTGAGACCGCGTGAAATCCACACACGTGTCAGGCACTTCCTTGAGTTCCTGCTCTAACCTACTCAGAGTTAAAAGCCTTTGTAGAGTGAAAAACCTTTTATCAAGTGGCCATTTCTTTACAGAAAATACTGGAGCTTGTGCTGTGCTCTGTCAGGAAAATTGGACAGCTTCACAGCAGATTGACAACAAGGCAGACTTCCTTGAGTTCCTTCTTTAACCTACTATGAGATAAAAGCCTTCTTAGAGTGAAAAACCTTTTATCTGGGGCCATTTCTTTACAGATAGCAATAAAGACTGTGCCTGTTTCCACCTCAGAGTTTTGAACCGAGGACCTTTCATGTGTGAGCGAACGTGATAGTCACTACACTACAGAAACTTGCTCTTTTGCTTTTTCTCTGACCATGATTTACCTGGAACGTACGCAAAGACTTTGGAATTCTCATGAAACAAGAAGCAATGTTTCTGCTCGGTTTTGAACCGAGGACCTTTTCGCGTGTTAGGCTGGAACGTGATGACCACTACACTACAGAAACTCCTGGAGCTTTACTTGTGCTCTGTCAGGAAAATTACACACCATTAGAGCAGATTGACAAGCTGCGTGAAATCCACACGTTTCAAGAAGACCTCCTTAAGTTCACAGCAGGAGCTGCAGAACTGCTTTTGAGAATCCACAGTGGTCATTTCTTTTGTGCTTTGTTGAAAATTACTTGGATACTAGCACAGACTCTGCTGGCCTGGCAGTTACCACAGCCTAGAGTGACTCAATATTTTTCTTTCACACCTGTGTAAAGAAATGCCTTCACAGATTAGGCCTGCAGAAAAACCTTTTACCTTTGCTCTGTCATGGAAAATTGGACACCTTCACAGCAAATTGACAAGCTGCGTGAAATCCACACGTGTCAAGGCAGACTTCCTGAGTTCCTGCTCTAACCTACTTGGAGATAAAAGCCTTCTTAGAGTGAAAACCTTTTATCAGGTGGCCATTTCTTTACAGAAAATACTGGAGCTTGTGCTGTGCTCTGTCAGGGAAAATTGGACACCTTCACAGCAGCAATTGACAAGCAGCGTGAAATCTTCTTTACACACGTGTCAAGGCAGACTTCCTTGAGTTCCTGCTTTAACCTACTCAGAGTTAAAAGCTTTTGTAGCGTGAAAAACCTTTTATCAGGTGGCCATTTCTTTACAGAAAATACTGGAGCTTGTGCTGTGCTCTGTCAGGGAAAATTGGACACCTTCACAGACAAGATTGAAATCAACACGGCAGAGACTTCCTAGAGTTCCTGCTTTAACCTACTTGGAGTTAAAAGCCTTTTACTAGCGTGGAAAACCTTTTATCAGGTGGCCTTTTCTTTACAGAAACTACTGGAGCTTGTGCTGTGCTCTGTCAGGAAAAATTGGACACCTTCACAGCAAATTGACAAGCTGCGTGAAATCCAGACACCTGTGAAGGCAGACTTCCTTGAGTTCCTGCTCTAACTCACTTGGAGATAAAAGCCTTCTGCAGAGTGAAAACCTTTTTATCTGGGGGCCATTTCTTTACAGAAAATACTGGAGCTTGTGCTGTGCTCTGTCAGGGAAAATTGGACAGCTTCACAGCAGATTGTGAACCAGACAAGACTCAAGGCTGACTTCCTTGAGTTCCCACTTTACCTACTCAGAGTTAAAAGCCTTGTAGCGTGAAAAACCTTTTATCAGGTGGCCATTTCTTTACAGAAAATACTGGAGCTTGTGCTGTGCTCTGTCAGGCAAAAATTGGACACCTTCACAGCAAATTGACAAGCTGCGTGAAATCCACACACGTGTCAAGGCAGACTTCCTTGAGTTCCTGCTCTAACCTACTTGGAGTTAAAAGCCTTGTAGTGTGAAAAACCTTTTATCAAGTGGCCATTTCTTTACAGAAAATACTGGAGCTTGTGCTGTGCTCTGTCAGGGAAAATTGACACCTTCACAGCAAATTGACAAGCTGCAGAATTCCTGACAAGGCAGACTTTTGAGTTCCTAGAGTTCCTGCTTTAACCTACTTGCAGTTAAAAGCCTTTGTAATAGTGAAAAACCTGTTTATCAGGTGGCCATTTCTTTACAGAAAAACTGGAGCTTGTGCTGTGCTCTGTCAGGAAAAATTGGACACCTTCACAGCAAATTGACAAGCTGCGTGAAATCACAAAGACGTGTCAAGGCAGACTTCCTTGAGTTCCTGCTCTAACCTACTGTAAAGATAAAATGCCTTCTTAGAGTGAAAAACCTTTTATCAGGTGGCCATTTCTTTACAAAAAATACTGGAGCTTGTGCTGATTGCTCTGTCAGGAAAAAATTGGACACCTTTACACAAATTGACAATTGCTAAGTGCTTCACAGCAGATTGACAAGGCAGACTTCCTTCAGTTCCTGCTCTAACCTACTTGAGATAAAAGCCTTCTTAGAGTGAAAAACCTTTTATCAGGTGGCCATTTCTTTACAGAAAATACTGGAGCTTGTGCTGTGCTCTGTCAGGAAAATTGGACACCTTCACAGCAAATTGACAAAGCTGAGTGAAATCCACACACGTGTCAAGGCAGACTTCCTTGAGTTCCTGCTTTAACCTACTCAGAGTTAAAAGCCTTTGTAGCGTGAAAAACCTTTTATCAGGTGGCTTACTTTCTTTACAGAAAATACTGGAGCTTGTGCTGTGCTCTGTCAGGAAAACTGGACACCTTCACAGCAGATTGACAAGCGTAGAAATCAGACACACGTGAGCAGACTTCCTTGAGTTCCTGCTTTAACCTACTTGGAGTTAAAAGCCTTCTGTAAGTGAAAAACCTTTTATCAGGTGGCCATTTCTTTACAGAAAATACTGGAGCTTGTGCTGTGCTCTGTCAGGAAAATTGGACAGCTTCACAGCAGATTGACAAGGCAGCGTGACTTGTGAGTTTCCTGGACTTTAACCTACTTGGAGATAAAAGCTCCTTTGTAGAGTGAAAAACCTTTTATCAGGTGGCCATTCTCTTTACAGAAAATACTGGAGCTTGTGCTGTGCTCTGTCAGGGAAAATTAGACACCTTCACAGCAGATTGACAAGCTTGCGTTGAAATCCACACACGTGTCAAGGCAGACTTCCTTGAGTTCCTGCTCTAACCTACTTGGAGATAAAAGCCTTCTTAGAGTGAAAAACCTTTGTCATCTGGGCATTTCTTTACAGAAAATACTGGAGCTTGTGCTGTGCTCTGTCAGGGAAAATTAGACACCTTCACAGCAGATTGACAAGCTGCGGAAATCCCAGACATGTCCATGGCCACACTTCCTTGAGATCCTGCTCCTACCCTGCTTGGAGTAAAAAGCCTTCTTAAGTGAAAAACCTTTTATCAGGTGGCCATTTCTTTACAGAAAATACTGGAGCTTGTGCTGTGCTCTGTCAGGGAAAATTGGACAGCTTCATAGCAGATTGACAAGCCAGCATGAAATCCACACACTGTCAATGCAGACTTCCTTGAGTTCCTGTTCTAACCTACTTGGAGATAAAAGCCTTCTTAGAGTGAAAAACCTTTTATCTGGGGGCCATTTCTTTTACAGAAAATACTGGAGCTTGTGCTGTGCTCTGTCAGGAAAATTGGACACCTTCACAGCAAATTGACAAGCTGCGTGAAATCCTGCACACACGTGTCAAGCTTTGTAGCAGACTTCCTTGAGTTCCTGCTCAACTTTACAGGAGATAAAAGCCTTCTAAGAGTGAAAACCTTTTATCAGGTGGCCATTTCTTTACAGAAAATACTGGAGCTTGTGCTGTGCTCTGTCAGGAAAAATTGGACAGCTTCACAGCAGATTGACAACCTGCAGACTTCCTTGTCAGGAGTTCCTGCTTTCCTGCTTTACCCTACTCAGAGTTAAAAGCCTTTGTAGCGTGAAAAACAGCACATCAGGTGGCCATTTCTTTACAGAAAACCTACTGGAGCTTGTGCTGTGCTCTGTCAGGGGAAAATTGGACATCTTCACAGCAGATTGACAAGGCAGACTTCCTTGAGTTCCTTCTTTAACCTACTCTGAGATAAAGCCTTCTCAGGTGAAAAACCTTTTATCTGGGGGCCATTTCTTTACAGATAGCAATAAAGACTGTGCCTGTTTCCACCTGGTTTGAACCAGGGGACCTTTGGCGTGTGATGAAGCGAACGTGATAACCACTACACTACGGAAACTTGCTCTTCTCTCTCAACCATGATTTACCTGGAGCGTTGCAAAGACTTTAGAAATTCTCGCAAAACAAGAAGCAATGTTTCTGCTCGGTTTTGAACCGAGGACCTTTCGCGTGTTAAGCGAATGATGATCACTACACTACAGAAACTCCTGGAGCTCTACTTGTGCTCTGTCAGGAAAATTACACACCATTAGAGCAGATTGACAAGCTGCGTGAAATCCACACACGTTTCACAGAAGAGCCTCCTTAAGTTCACAGCAGGGCTGCAGAACTGCTTTTGAGAATCCTCAGTGGTCATTTCTTTTTGTGCTTTGTTGAAAATACTTGGATACTAGCACAGACTCTGCTGGCCTGGCAGTTACCACAGCCTAGAGTGACTCAATATTTTTCTTCACAACACCTGTGTAAAGAAATGCCTTCACAGATTAGAGCGGCAGAAAAACCTTTACCTTTGCTCTGTCAGGGAAAAATTGGACAGCTTCACAGCAGATTGACAAGCTGCGTGAAATCCACACGATGTCAAGGCAGACTTCTTGAGTTCCTGCTTCTAACCTACTCAGAGTTAAAAGCCTTGTAGTGTAAAACCTTTTATCAGGTGGCCATTTCTTTACAGAAAGTACTGGAGCTTGTGCTGTGCTCTGTCAGGGAAAGAATGGACACCTTCACAGCTTGACAGCTGCGTGGAAAATCACACACGTGTCAAGGCAGACTTCATGAGTTCCTGCTTTAACCTACTCAGAGTTAAAAGCTTTTGTAGCGTGAAAAACCTTTTATCAGGTGGCCATTTCTTTACAGAAAATACTGGAGCTTGTGCTGTGCTCTGTCAGGGAAAATTGGACACCTTCACAGCAGATTTGACAAGCTGGGTGTGAAATCCACACACGTGTCAAGGCAGACTTCCTTGAGTTCCTGCTTTAACCTACTTGGAGTTAAAAGCCTTTGTAGCGTGAAAAACCTTTTATCAGGTGGCCATTTCTTTACAGAAAATGCTGGAGCTTGTGCTGTGCTCTGTCAGGAAAATTGGACACCTTCACAGCAAATTGACAAGCTGCGTGAAATCCACACACGTGTCAAGGCAGACTTCTTTGAGTTCCTGCTTTAACCTACTTGGAGATAAAAGCCTTCATAGAGTGAAAAACCTTTTATCAGGTGCCCATTTCTTTTACAGAAAATACTGGAGCTTGTGCTGTGCTCTGTCGGGAAGGTGGAAAATTGGACAAGCTGCACATCAGACCTTGCGACAAAGGCAGACTTCCTTGAGTTCAGCTCTAACCTACTAAGGTTAAAAGCTTTTATAGCGTGAAAAACCTTTTTATCAGGTGGCCATTTCTTTACAGAAACTACTGGAGCTTGTACTGTGCTCTGTCAGGCAAAATTGGACACCTTCACAGCAAATTGACAAGCTGCGTGAAATCCACACACGTGTCAAGGCAGACTTCCTTTGAGTTCCTGCTTTAACCTACTCAGAGTTAAAATCGCCTTTGTATCGTGAAAAACCTATTATCAGGTGGCCATTTCTTTACAGAAACTACTGGAGCTTGTGCTGTGCTCTGTCAGGAAAATTAGACACCTTCACAGCAGATTGACAAGCTGCGTGAAATCCACACACGTGTCAAGGCAGACTTCCTTGAGTTCCTGCTCTAATCTACTTGAGATAAAGCCTTCTTAAAGTGAAAAACCTTTTATCAGGTGGCCATTTCTTTAAAGAAAAAAATACTGGAGCTTGTGCTGTGCTCTGTCAGGAAAATTGGACACCTTCACAGCAAATTGACAAGCCGGGCAAGTGAAATCTAGACACTGCGTCAAGGCAGACTTCCTTGAGTTCCTGCTCTAACCTTATCTTCTGCAGAGATAAAAGCCGTTGTAGAGTGAAAAACCTTTTATCTGGGGGCCATTTCTTTACAGAAAATACTGGAGCTTGTGCTGAAACATCAACTCAAAAAATGCTCTGGAAAAATTGGACACCTTCACAGCAGATTGATGTATTTCGCGTGAAATCCACAAGGCAGACTTCCTGGAGTTCCAGCTTTAACCTACTTGGAGATAAAAGCTTTCTCTTAGAGTGAAAAACCTTTTTATCAGGGTGGCCATTTCTTTGAAAAAGAAACTACTGAGCTTGTGCTGTGCTCTGTCAGGGAAAATTGGACACCTTCACAGCAAATTGACAAAGCTGAGTGAAATCCACACACGTGTCAGGCAGACTTCCTGAGTTCCTGCTTTAACCTACTTAGAGTTAAAAGCTTTTGTAGCGTGAAAAACGCTTTTTTATCAGGTGGCCATTTCTTTACTAGAAAATACTGGGGACTTGTGCTGTAGTCTCTGTCAGGAAAATTGGACACCTTCACAGCAGATTGACAAGCTAGTATACTTTCATGAAACGTCTCACACACACGATGTCAAGAAAACCAAGACTGTGAGTTCCTGCTTTAACCTACTTACGAGTTAAAAGCCTTTTTGTAGCGTAGAAAAACCTTTTATCAGGTGGCCATTTCTTCCCTAAAGAAAATACTGGAGCTTGTGCTGTGCTCTGTCAGGAAAAATTGGACACCTTCACAGCAAAATTGACAAGCTGGGTGTGAAATCCTAGACATGCCAAAGGCAGACTTCCTTGAGTTCCTGCTCTATCTCCACTTGGGAGATAAAAGCCTCCTTTGTGGAGTGAAAAACCTTTATCTGAGGGCCATTTCTTTACAGAAAATACTGGAGTTTGTGCTGTGCTCTGTCAGGAAAATTGGACACCTTCACAGCAAATTGACAAGCTGCCTGGGGACAGCCAGACACGTGTCAGAGCAGACTTCCTTGAGTTCCCTACTCTAACCTAATTGGAGATAATAGCCTCTCTTAAAGTAGAAAAACCTTTTATCTGGTGGTGGGCTGCTTTCACAAAAACTACTGGAGCCAGTGCTGTGCTCTGTCAAGGAAAATTGGACACCTTCACAGCAGATTGACAAGGCAATCTTCCTTGAGTTTCCTTGAGTTCCTGCTTTAACCTACTCAGAGTTAAAAGCCTTTGTAGCGTGAAAAACCTTTTATCAGGTGGCCATTTCTTTACACAGAAAATACTGGAGCTTGTGCTGTGCTCTGTCAGGGAAAATTGGACACCTTCACAGCAAATTGACAAGCTGCGTGAAATCCACACACGTGTCAAGGCAGACTTCCTGAGTTCCTGCTTTAACCTACTCAGAGTTAAAAGCCTTTGTAGCGTGAAAAACCTTTTATCAGGTGGCCATTTCTTTACAGAAAATACTGGAGCTTGTGCTGTGCTCTGTCAGGGAAAATTGGACACCTTCACAGCAAATTGACAAGCTGCGTGAAATCCACACACGTGTCAGGCAGACTTCCTTGAGTTCCTGCTTTAACCTACTCAGAGTTAAAAGCCTTCTTAGCGTGAAAAAAAACTTTTATCAGGTGGCCATTTCTTTACAGAAAATACTGGAGCTTGTGCTGTGCTCTGTCAGGAAAATTGGACACCTTCACAGCAAATTGACAAGCTGCGTGAAATCCACACACGTGTCAAGGCAGACTTCCTTGAGTTCCTGCTTTAACCTACTCAGAGTTAAAAGCCTTTGTAGCGTGAAAAACCTTTTATCAGGTGGCCATTTCTTTACAGAAAATACTGGAGCTTGTGCTGTGCTCTGTCAGGAAAATTGGACACCTTCACAGCAAATTGACAAGCTGATTGACAAGTGTCAGACTTCCTTGAGTTCCTGCTTTAACCTACTCAGAGTTAAAAGCCTTTGTAGCGTGAAAAACCTTTTATCAGGTGGCCATTTCTTTACAGAAAATACTGGAGCTTGTGCTGTGCTCTGTCAGGAAAATTGGACACCTTCACAGCAAATTGACAAGCTGCGTGAAATCCACACACGTGTCAAGGCAGACTTCCTTGAGTTCCTGCTTTAACCTACTCAGAGTTAAAAGCCTTTGTAGCGTGAAAAACCTTTTATCAGGTGGCCATTTCTTTACAGAAAATACTGGAGCTTGTGCTGTGCTCTGTCAGGGAAAATTGGACACCTTCACAGCAGATTGACAAGGCAGACTTCCTTGAGTTCCTTGAGTTCTTTAACCTACTCAGAGTTAAAAGCCTTTGTAGCGTGAAAAACCTATTATCAGGTGGCCATTTCTTTACAGAAACTACTGGAGCTTGTGCTGTGCTCTGTCAGGGAAAATTGGACACCTTCACAGCAAATTGACAAGCTGCGTGAAATCCACACACGTGTCAAGGCAGACTTCCTTGAGTTCCTGCTTTAAACCTACTCAGAGTTAAAAAGCCTTCATAGCGTGAAAAACCTTTTATCAGGTGGCCATTTCTTTACAGAAAATACTGGAGCTTGTGCTGTGCTCTGTCAGGGAAAATTGGACAAAGCAGACTTCCTTGAGTTCCTGCTTTAACCTACTCAGAGTTAAAAGCCTTTGTAGCGTGAAAAACCTTTTATCAGGTGGCCATTTCTTTACAGAAAATACTGGAGCTTGTGCTGTGCTCTGTCAAAGAAAATTGGACACCTTCACAGCAAATTGACAAGCTGCGTGAAATCCACACACGTGTCAAGGCAGACTTCCTTGAGTTCCTGCTTTAACCTACTCAGAGTTAAAAGCCTTTGTAGCGTGAAAAACCTTTTATCAGGTGGCCATTTCTTTACAGAAAATACTGGAGCTTGTGCTGTGCTCTGTCAGGAAAATTGGACAGCTTCACAGCAGATTGACAAGCTGGCAGACTTCCTGTCAAGAGTTCCTGCTTTAACCTACTCAGAGTTAAAAGCCTTGTAGCGTGAAAAACCTTTTATCAGGTGGCCATTTCTTTACAGAAACTACTGGAGCTTGTGCTGTGCTCTGTCAGGAAAAATTGGACACCTTCACAGCAAATTGACAAGCTGCGTGAAATCCAGACACCTGTCAAGGCAGACTTCCTTGAGTTCCTGCTCTAACCTACTTGGAGATAAAAGCCTTCTTAGAGTGAAAAACCTTTTATCAGGTGGCCATTTCTTTACAGAAAATACTGGAGCTTGTGCTGTGCTCTGTCAGGGAAAATTGGACACCTTCACAGCAAATTGACAAGCTGCGTGAAATCCACACACGTGTCAAGGCAGACTTCCTTGAGTTCCTGCTTTAACCTACTCAGAGTTAAAAGCCTTTGTAGCGTGAAAAACCTTTTATCAGGTGGCATTTCTTTACAGAAAATACTGGAGCTTGTGCTGTGCTCTGTCAGGAAAATTGGACAGCTTCACAATTGACAAGGCAGACATCCTTGAGTTCCTGCTTTAACCTACTCAGAGATAAAAGCCTTTCTGTAGCGTGAAAAACCTTTATCAGGTGGCCATTTCTTTACAGAAAATACTGGAGCTTGTGCTGTGCTCTGTCAGGGAAAATTGGACACCTTCACAGCAAATTGACAAGCTGCGTGAAATCCACACACGTGTCAAGGCAGACTTCCTTGAGTTCCTGCTTTAACCTACTCAGAGTTAAAAGCCTTGTAGCGTGAAAAACCTTTTATCAGGTGGCCATTTCTTTACAGAAAATACTGGAGCTTGTGCTGTGCTCTGTCAGGAAAATTGGACACCTTCACAGCAAATTGACAAGCTGCGTGAAATCCACACACGTGTCAAGGCAGACTTCCTTGAGTTCCTGCTTTAACCTACTCAGAGTTAAAAGCCTTGTAGCGTGAAAAACCTTTTATCAGGTGGCCATTTCTTTACAGAAAATACTGGAGCTTGTGCTGTGCTCTGTCAGAAAATTGGACACCTTCACAGCAGATTGACAAGGCAGACTTCCTTGAGTTCCTGCTTTAACCTACTCAGAGTTAAAAGCCTTGTAGCGTAGCGTGAAAAACTTTTATCAGGTGGCCATTTCTTTACAGAAAATACTGGAGCTTGTGCTGTGCTCTGTCAGGGAAAATTGGACACCTTCACAGCAAATTGACAAGCTGCGTGAAATCCACCTGCGTGTCAAGGCAGACTTCTTTGAGTTCCTGCTCTAACCTACTTGGAGATAAAAGCCTTCTTAGAGTGAAAAACCTTTTATCTGGGGGCCATTTCTTTACAGAAAATACTGGAGCTTGTGCTGTGCTCTGTCAGGGAAAATTGGACAGCTTCACAGCAGATTGACAAGGCAGACTTCCTTGAGTTCCTGCTTTAACCTACTTGGAGTTAAAAGCTTTTGTAGCGTGAAAAACCTTTTATCAGGTGGCCATTTCTTTACAGAAAATACTGGAGCTTGTGCTGTGCTCTGTCAGGAAAATTGGACACCTTCACAGCAAATTGACAAGCTGCGTGAAATCCACAGTGTCAGACTTCCTTGAGTTCCTGCTTTAACCTACTCAGAGTTAAAAGCCTTTGTAGCGTGAAAAACCTTTTATCAGGTGGCCATTTCTTTACAGAAAATACTGGAGCTTGTGCTGTGCTCTGTCAGGGAAAATTGGACACCTTCACAGCAAATTGACAAGCTGCGTGAAATCCACACACGTGTCAAGGCAGACTTCCTTGAGTTCCTGCTTTAACCTACTCAGAGTTAAAAGCCTTTGTAGCGTGAAAAACCTTTTATCAGGTGGCCATTTCTTTACAGAAAATACTGGAGCTTGTGCTGTGCTCTGTCAGGGAAAATTAGACACCTTCACAGCAGATTGACAAGCTGTGTGAAATCCACACACGTGTCAAGGCAGACTTCCTTGAGTTCCTGCTTTAACCTACTTGGTTTACAGAAAATACTGGAGCTTGTGCTTTGTGCTCTGTCAGGGAAAATTGGACAGCTTCACAGCAGATTGACAAGGCAGACTTCTTTGAGTTCCTGCTTTAACCTACTCAGAGTTAAAAGCCTTTGTAGCGTGAAAAACCTATTATCAGGTGGCCATTTCTTTACAGAAACTACTGGAGCTTGTGCTGTGCTCTGTCAGGGAAAATTAGACACCTTCACAGCTATATATTGGCGAGTGACCAATTTCTTATTAAATGCAGAGACGGTCTCTGTAGTCAATTCAACGATAGTCACTAGAAGTTAAAATGTCCCCAACCAAGCAAGCCAGAGGCGACAGCGCAGAAACAAAACCCCATGCATATAGAATGGAGAAAAAAAAACCTTAGGAGAAACCAGACTCAGTTGGGGTCAGTTCTCCTCTGACGAACGCCCAGCATAACCTCCGTTTTCAATTTTAAAAGCGCAGCTGTGTCAGATAGTGTAAATGACTTAGTGTGTGCGTGTGTGTGTGCATCAGGATCTGGTGATCTGTCGGCCGAAGGCATCTAGGTTTTCTGGTCTCTGATGAACATAATCTCTGGAGTGCTGATCCACCATCTAGTCTGGATACAGGCTGAAAACAGATTGAGAAAGAAACAGGACTAATATTAGCGTAGATGCCCATTCTTTTTACGATGTCACAAGTACATCGTATTTTAGAAGATAGTGTTCCGGTTCCAGC